>NC_091932.1:26762745-26978237 GCF_041260155.1 Ptychodera flava
TTGTTCAACGCTTTCAACAACTGAGATGTGCATTTTTTACTGTATATGTAAGGGATGATAAAAAATAATTGTAGTAATATAGAAAGACAATATGGCAGAAGGAGGAGAAGATATACCACTCCAGGATTTCGATGATGCAAATTTAAATGATGATGACGCTACTGAAACATTCTATATAGAAGATAATGCCCTTGCAGAAGCTGATCCTTTCCTTGCTAGCCCGCAGGTAGATCGTGTGATTGGACAGAGAGTAGAACTTGAAATAGATATGGCTGAACAATTCTTAGATGAGAATAATATTACTGATGAAGCAGCACGAAACGAATTAATTTTGAATGCAAAGATTGAGAATGGAAAGCTGTATTATAAAAACCTCAGGCTATCAAAACTTTCAGGAAGTGGATTTAAATCGCTCAAGACAGTAAAAAAAGAAGCAGGAGGATATGAATTTGTAACTAAAGTATACAGTAAGACGGGGGACAGCGCAGAGCCCGAATTTGTGAGAAGTACATTGTATTCTGAAGATGTGAAAAATGATAAAATACCAGCTGAGAAGATGACGCCAGAAGACATGGGTGTATACAAAGATGAACTGACATTCTTACGACAAGATGCGTCTGGTAATGCAGACAAAATACAAGCTTTTGAAAACAAAATCGAACAATGGAACAATCTAAACCCAGAATATAGAGCTATTAATGATGAATTAAAGATTGCGAATATGCGTATTAGCGACCTTAACGATGAAAAAGTTAAAATAAGGCTAGAGAAAAGAGAAGTTGAAAAACAGTTAAAGGAAATTCCTGTAGAACACACCCAAGCAAAAGAAAAAGCCGAGAAACTACTAGCTGAACTCATAACAAGAGAAGCTAAAATTGACAATCGAATTGAATACGAAAATGGTAAGATTAGCGGGGCACGTGAAAGTCTGGCTACGACTAGGTCTCTTCGTGATGTAATTTCTGATCCAGAATTGTCACTCAGGCTGAAGCTGACAGAGTTATTTAAACGAAATGGTATAACAATCGCTGCAATACTGACTGCCCTTGGAATGACAATATCAACAATTGCCCTGGCTGTGACTAGAGAGGAGGAGGAAGGAGGAGCAGGAACTGGCGGGTCTGGTTCAGGTCCGCCCAAAGTATACACAAAAGCTAAAGAAATTGTAAAGCAATTTGGCGAATGGTTAAAAACATTGGCTGCAAAAAGTGCTGCTGCAATACCAGGTTTAATCGGCTCCCTTGTCAGTTTTCTATTAAAAACAGCAGGATCGGTGGTTGGATTTGTTGGAGAACAGCTATGGATATTTTTAACTGGATTAACATTAGTCATTATAAATAAAATTATGTATTAATATATGGCCCCCTATGGCATCGACATGTTGGTGAAAAGAATATTGCAAAGTTTCTTTCTAAAAATAAAGATCTGTTTGGTTTCTCCGTCGAATTGGAATGGTGCAAACTCCGACGAGTAAATCGACATATCCTTCGAGCAAATCCAGGTGTCCGACTCAAAGATGATAATCTATATCATAACATATTAGCTTTCGTGAAGGAATGTCAAAAGACTAACTTCTTTAAGCGACTAGAATTCATAAACGTCTTTCAGGAGATTGACAATGATGAAATGGAAGTCCAACATTTACAAGAATATTGGGTTCTTCGATTGATTCGCGACACAGGCAATCGATTTATCTTTCAGTCAGACGGAAATATTTATGTAAAGATGTGATTAATTTTCTTTTTTCTTCTACTATATACATTACACGAAAAATGGGGTACGATAGAACATTATCACCGACTTTCACCAACCGAATACCGCATGGAACGAAGTCAGAAAGAACTCATCATGTGATTGCTAATATTCCAAGTGAGGCAGATCCAGGCCAGACACTTATCATACGATGTCCGAAGTTAGAAAGCGGAGTAGTACTAGTTCCAGATACTTTCGACCTGGTTTTTGATCTCGAAGTAATGGGAGATGAATATAACCGAGTAGTTCAAAATGTTGCAAAAAATTTGGTGGAGCGTATGAAACTCACATTTGAGGGTCAGACACTTTTCGATTTGAGTAAATATAACCTTATTGAATGTTATCGCGATCTCTTCAAACATAAAAAGGAGAGAACGAACATGACACTGTACGGAATTCAGAACGAAAATCTAAGAAAATTAAGAAGCGGTGCGACCGATGCAGATGCCGCCGTCGTGGGCGATAAGTTACTTTTCGACACATATAAAACAAAATATGCTATTCGTCTGTCTCATCCCCTCGTGACAGGCCATGGAGTTGCATATCCAAAAGCGTTAGGGAGTCATATTGAATGGGAAATTACGTTGGCACCCGCCTCCCAATTACTTGTCAGTAATCAGGTTGTTACAGCCAATTATAAATTAAAAAACATTCAAATGGAATACGAAACAATAACTGACCCCGAACTCGCGGGGTCAACTGCTGGTTATTACAACGGTGGAAAAAGTTTTCTCTACGAGCATATACATTATTCTAGAATAATACCATTCAAAGAATCGGACACGGTTATCAATGAAAATATAAATGTACCACGACGTAGCATTAGAGGTATCGCAATACTCTTCACTAAAAATCAGAATCAGACAGAACTTAATAGCGAACTTTTCTTTAACCCATCCATTGAATCTGTGTCTGTAATGATTGAAGGCATTGCAAATAAAGTGTACGCTCAGAAGATGATACCAAGACAATTTTGGCGAGAGGTGCGACGGTATTTTGCTGAAGATAAAGATTGGTGTGAAATTGATATAGATGAAGTTGATTATTTGAAGAATAAATTCTGTCTGTTTATCGATCTGCGTAGTTTTAAAGATATTGAGTTTCATGGAAATGGTTTAAAAGTAATGAACACAAAGGACGGAATACAGCTTGAGATCCTGAAGAAAGATGCCTCGTGGGGTGGCGATGACGCTCACAATGATAATATATTTGCCCACGTTTATGTTATTAGCGATGCCCAGGTATCTGTTGAAAATAGTAGATTAAAGTCTTTACAATATTAACCATGACCCGTCATTCCTATCGGCCGTGTTTCTGCCAGCCATTCGCCCGTGTTCAGATTGTATAGCTGCACACGTTTGATATCATTTGGCGCCATCATGATTTTACTACGCTTTTCACTACGGATTTCTCCAGCCTTTTTCCGTACAAACTGTACAAACTGTGCCGGCTCGGGTTCCTTCCCAGTTTCAAACAGATCCTTATAATCTTCAAAGTTCAAATGTTTTCTAACACAAACATCTTTTATCCCTTTATTTTTTTTCGTCTCGGAAACGGGAGTTCGAAAAGCATACACTTTCGAGCGTATGCCGACAAAATCAAGAATAGGTTCACCATTCAACTCATCTTTAAATTTACCTATCACTTTTTTATTAATCTTCGGAAAGTTGGGCCCACTCATCCCACTAGTATCATATATAGACTTCTCACCATTCTTTTCAACATCTTCTCGGACTATATCATTGAAAGTTACGTCCGGATCCGGGATCGGCACACTGTAAACAAAACTGTCAGTATCCATGTAGGCTAATCGTATTCCAGGGAACCGTACTCGAAAGTAATTGTAATGCGTCTCATACATAAGCAGCTTAGAAAGTTCCAGTACTGCGGCGCCGATGAAAACTGGTTTTACATATCTATGCTCATCCGTTTTCAGTTCCAGTAGGGCACTGTCGCAGGAATCGCCATCCTCTTCGGAAGTTATGAAAGTTATATGTTTCGTCTTTGGATTATACTTCTGAATCTTTTTACGGCCACTATCCGTACCGTTCCAGTCCGAAACAAATTTAAAGTCTCTGTACTTTCGAACATCCTCTATTGTCTTACCGAACATTGCATTATTCATCAGCTTATAGAAATTCTTTTCGAAATCTGTCTTCCCGTTTGCTCTCATTTTAGTGTTAAAGTCAATATATTTCGCAAGACATGCCCTCTCATCGAAAGCAAGCACCCGATAAATCTTTTTCAATCTCATTCCCATCCGAAGATAGAATTCCAGCAACTTGTAGTGTAAGACGTATCTCTCTCTGTCCAACACACTTGTAATCAGTCGAGTGCCCTGCCTCGGAAATTCATAGTGATGTGGCGCTAATGGCAAATCGCTGTGTTCTTCATGTAATTCGACCGGATATTCTAAGTCTACTTCTAGAAAACTTGGTGGAAAGGTGGAACCAGGTCCCCACCCTCCGGAACCCGCTCCACCGACTCCGCCTCGGCCCCCTTCTTCCCATTCCTCCCACTCTTCCATCGTCATCCAATGAAGTCCGCCCGTAGGCATTGCCTGACTCATTGCCCAGCCGTAGAGATTGTTTGCATCGAGATATTTTATTTCGGTCACCGGCTTCTCTGGATCCCAGTTCCCGCCAGCTTCACCAGCCCCCTCGGCGACGTAAGCAGGATGATTTGTCTGTAAGTAATGAATATTACACTGGCTGATACCGCCTCGAATTCCCCTCTGTACGAAATTCATCTGCTCAGCATCTTGAATGAGCCCAAATTTATTACCTGTGTAAAGTAACATAGCATCCCATGTCAAGCCGGGCGCCGACATATAGTGGGCTGGATCTAACTTGTACGCTTCTAAACATGTGTCACGGAAATTTTCGAATATATTTGCAAGAAGGAGAACGTCCGTCTCACAATAGAATTCCATATAATCACGAATCGTCTTACATCCAACTTCGTTCCATACTCGCAATGCATGTTCGTAATCAGACTCTGAAATCCCCTCTTCCGTCAATTCGCTATAAAATTCCCCCCTCTCCGGGAGCTCCTCCTCTCCCAGTCTGTCAACCGAGTCTAAATATTCGTAGGGGAAGAAACCTTTCGCCCTTTGAATGTCCGGGTACGTAAGTGGTACTGTCGTCCATCCGTGGTCCGGCACAGTTTTTGCCAACTTCGCCAATGACCCCATCATCAACTGAGCACTATCCATAAACTTTATAGAAAAGAAACGTTTCTTTATCTCCCTCTTCCCATCAACAACAATTGAGGCACTAAAAATAAATGTTTTCGAGAGACCCATAATTCCACCATTGCTCGTCTTAGCTATGATTTTAGGCTCTGGTCCGGAACCCCCTCCATCTATTTCATGTAACTTTTTCAAAATAAAAGAACCATCGTATCCCTTGAGGTTGTGAAAGTAGATAGGAATGGTTCTCGACGGCCGGCATCCTTCGCAATAGAAGGTCGCCTCCTCCTTCACTACTCGGTATCCTGCCGGCTCTCCACATGCAATACAGACTGGATCGTTGTAATTAGAAGGATCCCTCATCGGTATTATTTTCCAATAATACGATTTCGAATAATACTCGGCCCGTTCTTTCATATCCTTTAGAAATTCTGTAACACAGGAGAGACCTGTGAATGTTCTTTTACCATAAACTTTTGGCCTCGTTCCGAAGGCGCCCCACCGTTCCACCATAACATACGAAAGACAAATTGGAATATGTCGACCGGTCCCCTTCTCAATAATTGCCTCAGTATCTGCATAGACGACGTAGGGGGCGGGGACCTTCTTCCGATGTCCTTCGAATTGACATACTTCCTTAGGAAAAACTGGCTGGGCGGCGTCTGTTCCACAGTATACCTGATGTTCTTCTAATTCTTCTGTTGACTTAAAACCTCTTTTACAAACCAGACAAATACACTTACTTCTGTGCTTATTCTTACGATTAGTATTAGAATTAAGAAGACGATTTAACGAAGTAATTGGCACGAAGTGGCCCCGGGCTCCTCCCTCCCCACCAACTATCAGTAATATATTTGCTACCCGATCCGCTCCCCCCTCGGCTCCGCTATATAACATAGTTATGTCTGACGGGTCGGTATCGGACTCGTGGATCTGAAACACTTGAAGTTTCGTGCTCGGATTTTGCTGCTCGAAGCGCCTGAATACAGTCAGATCGGCGGGCGTAGGAAAGGGAATACCTTCCCAACAGTAGTCAGCCATAAATGGGGCGTACGTATTCCATTTTCTCCTTACCTGACCACCCCTCTTTTCACGAAACTCGGGATCGCTCAACTTTATACTTGCTACGACGGCATACTGAAAACAATTCTCAGCCCCCACCGGTAGAATAAGATCGCTAACACAATGCTTATTTTTTAACCATCGGGAAGTTGGACTGCGCCAGCCCCGAGTAAAACTTCTACTAGAATTACTTCAAAATTAAGTATCTCCTCGAGAACGAGACCAGAACCCTCAACAGCTTCAATTGTATCAAGCATACGATCGTAGCGATCTATTAATTGTTGCCCCACATCCGCCCCTCTTACATCTTTTGTGTATGTATCTTTTAATTTAACAGGCAATGTACGATTTTGTGTATTACCAGTTTTCGGATCCGATAATTTGACTTCCATTTCAGTATAAACAGAGTACATCTTTCCCCCTTTGGCCATACCTTCAATATCCACCAGCTCCCCGATATCCTTGACTCGCTTGACTTCAGGAAATTCTTTTCGTAAAACTGCTCCCTTGAATGCTGTATGTAATCGACGGGCCATCTTTATGATATATACTATCCTAAAAAATTTTTAAAATGAAAAAATAATTATTCTATGATAGGTCATCAAAATCCACTATAATATTTTTGGCAGCATTTATTTGTTTATATATCTCACCTAATCTTTCTAAGTCGACTAGTTCTTCCGCATCTTGAATTTCTGGTTTATTAGGCGCAGCACAAAATAACCTCTCAACAGTGAAAGAAAGGGCACGCTTATTTAATCGCGGTTTAAATGCTAAGAATTCTATCTTACTACCTTTCCTGATATTACGAGGTACAATAGCAGGATTTTCTCGGACTGGCAATGGGCTCACTGTTTTAAAACCGCAGTCAATTTCTTGAACCATATCAATACATGTAGCGAAATCGGCCCCTCTTTTAAACCGAAATTTAAAATACGCAACTGGCTGCGCCCCGCTCCCTCGCTTCTGATAAACTTTAGATGGATTGTAAAATCCAGTAGTATTCTTGGAGTGAGCGGCTAGGCTTGCAGCATAACTTTTAGCAGTGCTTGCATCGAAACTTTCACCTAGGGTACGGAATACTATCAAATCGGTAAACTTTTGAAGACTCGGTTGCCAACGGACACACATTTCATCACATGTAGCTGGATCTTTAGAACCGTACTTAGGTCCGATGTTGAAAACTACTTCTAGCTCACTGTCTACATATATAATAGGATCTACCAAAGATTCACCAAATATGAGTTTGCCGTCACTGATTCGAATATTGTCTTCTCCGGTTTCAAGTATTTTTATTGCATCTGAAATAGAAAGGATTGTCATTGTCTTATCGTATATATCTTAATAAAAAATAATTTTAAAAAAAATTTTTCTATGATATAGTATCCCCAAAATGTCATACATATTCATAAATGGACCAATTGGAAGTGGTAAGAGTTACGATGCAGTAAATTTGGCGGAGACTCACGTACCAGAATTTGACACTAGTTTTTCCAGCAACATTGCCGACTTTTATAATGGGCGCCACGTTTCGATTGCCGATTTTCAGAAACAGTTTATAGAACATACGCTTAGTTTACAATGTCAGGCTGGGGAGGGGGAGGGGGGTACCCCTTCGGAACGCTACATTATTTGTGACTCTTCCATAATTCAACATCTAACTTTTTCTCGAATCCGAGGCGTGGCAGCGGAAGAAAAAAAGATTGTTTCTAGAGCATTTGACCATTTACATAGTTTCATTATCATATTCAAAGATATGCCTTGGGATTATTGCAGGCGGAATGTGTTGACTCGAGCCAGGTCGTACGAAATAACCGCCTTAAAAGAACTAGAAGAGATTCACAACAAGTTCAAACAGACTTTCTTAGAAATTTGCCACGACTACAGGCTTCCATGTTTGGTAATTCATCAATCTCTTACGCCTGAAGTTCTCAAGAATATACTTAATCCAACAATTGATACAGAGACAGTCGGGCCAGTAGATTTCCCATGAGCTTTTGACTTTGGAATTGCATGGAGCGGCGGCAGCCAGGATTTTTAATAGACGGTTTCAGCAAGGAGGAACTTGAAAAAGCGTACTTCCCACCTGGTCAAGAACAACTAGAACAACCTCGAGTCTCACTCAAGAACCTACACAAACTTCTTAATGCTTGTGAATCTGTGCACGCTTATAATGCTCCGTTTGACCTACGAGCACTGACATTATGAAAAGGGGGGACTTTGAAGTTACTTGTCTATGGCTCATGTCAGTTGTGTACATTATACTTCAACCAGAACTTATCGATAAAGCTGAACAAGGGGGACTCGAAAGAACGGACTATGGCAACATGAGAAGTCGCTTTGAAGATCTTGCAAACTTAATATGTGCCTCCGGAGTACCACCTCATCCACATACGGCCGAAAAAGATGCAATAAGTGAACATTACTTACGACAGTACATGATAAATACTTGGCCAGGTGGGGGGTGGAAGCGAGGTGGTAAACTGACACTTTCGGCTTTCAAGAAATTAAGACTTCTTCCATGGTACTTACTGAATAACTTTCGTAAGTACTTACGTTAGTACTTACGTTAGAACTTACGTTAGTACTTACGTAAGTACTTGACAAGTACCAGCACAGGAACTTACGAAGTACTTACGAAGTTCTAATAACATTTTCCTCTGGCTCCCAACTATTGAAACTTTCTGGATAGCCGCGCCATTTTATCAGATAATATTTCTTTCCTCTAATTTTTTTCGTCTTCAAAATTCGTTCTACTCTGTACAGCTCGTCGGCTCCCCGTTCCGAAAGGGCGCTCTGAAGTTCATCAGAGTAGAAAGTGCCAAGTATTTCCTCTCCATTCAGATCTTTTATTTTGTAAACTGGCGGCGTTCCTAGTCCAGCTGCATACACAACTTTTGAAACCACGAAAATCTCCTCTGTCCAATTTGGTAAATATCCTTTCTTAAAAGTGGTCTTGTATTTTGTAATTCGAACCCGTTCTCCCGGCTTGAATTCAGGGTTAACTCCCCCGGCTGCCAACTCAGGACCGAATAGTGTATAAAATGCCTGCCAATCGTTCTCCTCTGTTACGTCCCTGGGTTTCATTTTGATACTTCCGTGAACGGTGTTATTGTAATTCTCGAGAAGTTGTGGTAGAATGGGGAGCCAGGAACGTGTCTGTTTATATGTAAAGTATTTCCACATCATCGTCTTGAGGGTTCGATTAAAACGTTCAACGACGCTAGCTTTTTTGTCACTGTAGGTGTGAAACCAATGAATACCTGACTCCTCCAACCACCCCTGCATTTTTCGATTAGTAAATTCCCGTCCCTCATCTGTCTGAAGTTTGTCGGGCCTTCTCCCGGATTTCTTAATCACGTCTTGTAGCGCCTGTAACGTATCATCAGCCGTTTTTGACTGTATAGGCCTGGCCCATGCGTATTTGCTGAGTACATCGATTACCGTTAGCATGTATCGAATGTTACGGTTCTCTTTTGCGAACGGGGGAGGGAATTCCACGAGATCCGCTTGCCATTGAGAGTCTATCGATGCTACAAAAACGCGCCTCCCGCCCGTAGCACGAGTACGAGGTACCGGTTTATGTAGATTATAAGTTAGCTGAGTTTTTAACCACTCCTGCACCTCTTTCTTAGTAACGTGGAGTCCGCTGGCCCGTGCTGCGTCATATAATTTTTGTACACCTCCAAAACCAGTTTTTGGGTTGTAATATAATTCTCTAAGAGTACCTTCGGGATTCCTATCGGTAGAGTCTTCAGCTTCCATAATTGCTATATTATACGAAAAATGTTATGCAGTACGGATTCCGTAAATGAAATACTAGTTTACTGAATGGCCTACTTTTCAATTGCTTGATTAGGCCCACGGCTTCCCGTTCTGACACCTCCATTCCATATTCTTTTATAATAGTTTTGTTGTCTATCTTGTTCGGTGTGTAAAATAGTACTAACATCTGTATGTTTTCCCTGAATGGTTTACTAATACTAGTATATTGTTGAGTCAGAACCCAGACAGATAATCCGTCATGTCTTGCGCTGAAACCAAGTTGGACTAAAACGTTACTGCGCTTCTTCATATCTTTGGACGAGGCGCAGTCGTGGAGTACTATTAAAGTGTTTGTACCGACCCATTCTTTATGCACGTAGGCTAGTGTATCATCCACAGCATCGAGTCCGACCGGAAATATAAACACGTTGTCATCGGTGAAAATGAATCTTCTATTATACGCTTTATTATTCATGAATGTTGGGCAAATGAATATCACATATTCGAATTTCCTTAAGTACGGACCGGTGAGGAGGTCCAACATAAATTCTGTTTTGCCAGAATATGTCGGTCCAGTTATAATCATGTTGAATGGTGGGGTTGCGAACATTGCCATCGGATCGGATCTATATACTGTACATGAATGTAATGAATATGGCTAAAGATAACAAACCAATTTTGCCGAATTCGTGAATAGGGTCTGCAGATGCTGCCCGTTCCGGGGGGAGGGGAGGGGAGGGGAGGGGAGGGGAGGTCCCCGACTCGTATCAGTCGCTCCTCCTACCCCTCCGGAGGGCTCGTCCTGCCACTTCACAGGATCCTCCCCTCCTTCCATCTCATGTACAGCACTTTCTCGAACTTCCGTGTTTATATCACCATTCACTCCGAAGACCATAGATTCAGTTGCGTATTGCAATTCATTATTATAACCTGAGATTGCCGGGCCCGAAAGGATGACCATCTCAGACGGTAAGAGAAGTAAATTGGGTGAGACTGCCATATCAAGTTTGACACCAGTATTCATTATTGTGTCTTGATATCGCCTATAACTGATTACTTTGTCTGTATTACGAATTTCATCTTCGAGGAGAACACCGAATTCTTTTCTTACTTGCTCTGCACTGCCAGTATCACCCACTATGGTACTGCGAATATTTGCTTGTGCGCCGAGTATGCAATATACGTAGGCTTCAAGACTTTCGTTTAGGCGGGCTAGGCCAGCCTTTGTCAATCCAGAGTCTCCCTTCAGAGGAATGAAACTATTATATTGTCCCTCCGATCCATCATTTCGGAAGAAATAGTAGTGTGGCCTGTCTTTGTCGGACAGTATATGTTTTTTCTTTCCAAAAATTGTATGTGTATAGAAAACGCCTCCGTCGGCGGAGAGGAAAAAGTCATGACCGTTGTATATCGCTTTTGGTTGTCTAACGGGCCCACGATTAGTGTAATATTCATAACCATAACCAAGACCTGAGTTCTGGCCTTTTCGATAACGAAAGTCGGACTTCGTTGGGCTTATATTTCCAAATTCTGTACATAGAAGTTCATATTGGACGAGATTGTACGGATTGTCGCCCGCTTTGAAGGTGGGGGTATCGTCTGGAAGTGCAACGCCCATTTCGTGAAGGATCCGACGTATTGTAAAGTATACATGGAAACGGCAGAATGATCGTATTTGGGGCGGAAATTTCTTATCAAAGAGATGGGCGAATGATATACCACAACCAGTAGTGCTGCACCATACAGCGAAATTCAGTTGCTGGTCCCAATATTTCATATGCGGACTGCCCAGCCAGACATTACTTTCTTTAGCTGATCGATGAGTGATTACGTTATCTTTGAACACATCCCGAGGATGAAAAGTAAATTTTTCTGTCGGCGTTACATATATTTCTAAGTCCATGAGAATAGGTTTTATTCCCCCGTTCGGTTTGGAAGGAATATCAGCATGCTGTACTGTCGGTACGCTCGTCTTATTCAATTGAAAAGCAACTGGGAATAGGTCTGTACTCATTATTTGTGTTTCTATATACATATAGATTTAAATGGAGGAGAATTTTCCCGGAATCCCTGTCGGAACGATTTCGTTAGGGGTACTAACATTCCAGACTATGTTAATACTTTATTTCGGATTCAGGTTTAAACGAATTTTTTATTTTTTACTAAGAATAGATAACATACTGCAAACAATGGAGAATTTAATAAAGTCATCGGCAGCGGCAAATATGGCAGCGCATTCCGAAGGACCAACCGCAGCGTCGGACGCTCGATCCATAATAGAGACAAAACGTGAAAAAATACTCTGTGTCATCGCAAGTGGTCAAAGTAAGTTATTTTTTGGTAAGGAGATTTCAGTTGCTGACGTAGAAAAATGGAGAGATGAAACGGTGGATAAAGCCTTCAAAATGTACGAAGCGAAATACAGTTCTCTTATAAGTGATACCATCACTCAAAGTTTCATAGATCTAGGAGCCTGTGCAATAAGTCAGGTAGTTCCAATCGATGATCGAGATAACTATGCCACTGATCTTAAAAAGGATTTTATTCTAAACAGTGAAATAAAACGATTATCAGGGAGGCGGATAGCGTACACCGTGGGGGCCCGTGATTGCTCTAATTTCCACCGGTTTAATTACGGGTAAACATTTAAATTTTAAAAAAATCGGGTTTAATATAGTACCTGAAATAAATGGATTCAACTTCGCAAACGGTTCCGACTCAGCAAACGGAAACGACGCCCACACCGCAAACGGAAACGACTCCGTCAGGGACGATCCTACCACCAACACCGACACCTCCGACACAGCGCAACATAGAGAAAGTGACGTTACCGACGAAGCATCCAGGGAGAGTTGCTGCAGGTAAGCGAGTAGCGAAATGGAACAGGGAACACAGGTGGAAGAAACGCCAAGCAATGGAGGGGGGGAGCGATGCGGTAGCGAGTTCCTTTCGAGACTGTTCCGGGGGGAGGGTACCGCCACAACAGTGTGATAGCTCACGCGATAATAAATGGTATAATAAATGTTATCTTGTTTTAGGAATTGTGGGAGTTTCATTGACTGCATTAGGGCTATATTGGGGGCGTGCTCGACATCACAGTTGTCCCCTCCGGAAAGATCCTCCCCAGAAAGCGAAAAAAACAGAGCACGTAGCAGCTCCCTCCGGAACAGTTCCGACAGGGGTTCGAGGGGAGGGGAGGGGGAGGGGGGTTCCCAGCTCCTCTACATTGTATGAGATGGAGTATATATAATATTTTTTTTTATTTTTCTATTTTATATACTAGTCAGCAATCATGGATACTAAAACAGTTGTAAACACAATGTACGATGGTATTGTAATCGCAGGACTTGCGATGGGATATCTTATGATCTCCAGCAAATTTCTGAAAATGGATATGGGCGATCCAAGTCGACCAAATTTGACTCGCTTGGCAAAATTAGGCGGTGCGACTGCTGCCGCGGTTGCGACTAAAGATCTCCTTGAACAGAAAAATATTATTCCTGCAGAACCTTATACTTTGTAATAATATACAGTTAGCTATGGCCTCAGCAATAGGAATGACAGTTCTCGGTGCTGTATTAAATGCAACGGCATTCACAGGAGGAAATATTATCGGACAAAAGCTTTCTGGGAATGGTGAGGCTCTTATTGAAGAGAAAATTAGACATGATAAAGCATTAGAAAAATTTGAACATGATCGCAACGTCTGGTCAGAAAAAAGATTACTCCAGGCTGACTGGGAAAGAGAAAATCAAGCAAAGGATGCACATGCTGCGGCAGAGTTAAGAGATACAGATGCAGAAATCCTGGAAGAAGCAGAAGCGGTGCAAAGCAACTCTACGTCAAGTCCAGTTCAATTCTCAGATTATTATCAGCCAAGTCAAGAGCAAAAAAAATATGAGATGATCTATATTGCTGGAGGATTGGTCGTGGGATGGTTTATGTTACATCGGTAGGATGGTTTAGCTACAATAATTCAATACAAAAGCTAATTGGCCAGTTATTGAAATTGATCATGTTTCCATCCTGATCTGTTATCCAGATACGCATTGAACTCATATAGTCTGAGCCTTTTCTCAATGGCATGGAAATTGAGCCGTTTTTAAAATTATAGGTGACCTTTTCACCTATTTCTTTTGTATCCTGAATGGGAAGTGTTTGTAAAGAGTCTGATACTACTCCCTGTATGTATTCGTCAGAGCCCAAGCCAACATAACTTCCAGTAAAATCAACAACATCTGAATGAACTATATATTCAGTGACTGTTAAGAAATCTGCTAGACCTGGACTCATAGTACTTTTTATCACAGGGTTGTCCTCAGGTTTATCTGAAAAGCCGACTACGTTGGCGAAGCTACCTGTGGCATTGAAATAGACTTTAACATCTTCAGCCAAAGTTAGAAGAACGCGGCCTGTCGGCAGATGTTTTTCAAAATTAATTTTTTGCTTCAACCCGATTGCTTTGTTTAACGTATCGATATTGTAGTTACCCGGTCGTATTGATTTAGTCTTCTTCGGTTGGACGCCTTCTTGGTATTTTAATACATTATTCGTCGATGTTATGTTATGCCATGAATTGTACAGTCCACACTCTAGCAGCCTTATCTTCGTAAACTGTGATATGTCAATGCAAGGGTTAAAATACATAGTAACCGGTTTGCCTGTTTTGCTTACAATCTTAATGATCATCGTTGTACGTTGTATATTATTACAAGGTATTATTTTAATTTTCACTGTATATAGGTTAATTATGTCTGGTCCAAGTAACTCAGGTCTAGGTGCAATTCGTGTACAAAATCTTGAGCTTGAAGATTTAAGTGATGTTAAAGTGAACAATAATACTAAGATAGCTACTAATCATAATAAGGATTATGTCCTTCGTTACAAGGACCGCGAAAAATATTTCGTTTTAGCCGCGGCGCCCCACGAGCATGCTGTAGAATTTTCTGAACTGAAAGACATCGATGAAACTGTAATTGACGCCACAAAGGCTTCGAATGATCCTACTCCTTTTGCACTGACATGGAATTCGACTAGTCAGAAATTCATGCCTTATAATGTACCACGTAACATCTTAGATATATTGGATAGTGAAATTAGTGGTGGAGTTACTGAACTGCCAGGAACTCCAAATGTTATTTATTTCGATAGCAATGTTAACAAGTACAAGTTGTTAGATTTTCGTAGTTGGCTTACTCCTACGAATCCATACATTGCACTTCTTGGTATACCGATTCACCTTAAAATTAGTCCTCTTAATACAATAATGAAGGCAGATAATACACTAAGAAGGTGGATAAACGAGGGGGAGAATTATTGCTCGTATACAGCTAGCGGAGTTCCAGTTAGATTATTTTGGGACACAACTTTAAAGAAACTGGGTCTTAAAAGTGTCGGTGATGAGGCAGCTGTTCTCACTTTACAGACTGTAAATCAACAGATGACTGATAATATGAAAATACTTCAACATGGTACAGTTCTCATTAGATGTGTAAAGTTAGCTACTGGAGATGAATTTGACGATTTGGTTGGATATTATGCTATGAAAACAGATAACAGAACAACTTGTGATATTATCATAAGTATTGATAAAGATCGCAATGAAATGAGTATTGAATGTTTTGTTGGTGGGAATAGAGTAGAGAACGACTTAGGAACTACATTTGTACGTAGAGATAAAAGAGTGAACACTTTAGATATCAGTACCATTCATCTGAAACGTCTCATATTATTTGAAGTAATGGTCTTTCGTCATATTTTAAGTTCAGAGGAAATTACTAAAATTTTATCTATCGGGTGAACAAGTTAACTAGAGTCGTTCAGAAAAAATTCTGTAGAAAATGTTTCTGAAAACTGTAGACTTTCAGACCTCTGAAACCACGTGACAAGTTGCTAAGCAACTGGAAGGGTATTGCGAAAGCGGTATTGCGAAAGTCCCTACTGGAAACGTCCCGATAGGGGTATTGCGCAACAGTGTTCCGGTAGGGACTAAAATAGGTGAAAATCTCGTTCCGATAGGCGTAGGAAAAACATAGTAAATTCACACAACCAGAAAACGAGTATATACTTACATCCACCTCCAGAATGGGCACTGGAACACTTATGGAACAGGGTGCAGAGCTGCAGCACAGTCAGAATCTATATAACAAATGATCTCCCTTCCATCCGGTAATAGAATACTGTTCTGTTAGGGAGATTACCCAGTGAGTCATAGCTAGTGTATTGCGCAAGTCCAGGACCTGACTCAGCAGGGAATTTCCCCGCTTAGTTCAGGACAATGCACTGCTGCGCCAAAATTGTTGCGCGTGCGTGAGTTCATATATAGGTCAGGGTCATACTTTAGTTACATGGATGGTTAATTTTTCCTTCACTTCCTTTAGATAAATGAATAAAATGGGTGTAAAATTCTTACTTTATCCCAAAAGGGAACAAAAACTTACTACTAGTGATGTGTGCTATGCTAGTACTGGGTTGTGGCAAATAACGCTGTGACAGTTAATGATGTGAGAGATCCTAGTACTGAGATGTAAAGTAAATCCCTGTAACAGCCCATTATTCACTGCCATTCCACAGATATATGCGCATCAGTGGCACATGCCTGTGGATCACAGCTATGTCACTATAATGTTTGTCAAAACACAACAACAGACAAAGTTTTCACAAACTAGTACAGGGTCTGTCACTCCACAGGGCTGTTACAGGACTTTTTACAACTGTGTACCATGTGTTTGAATGTCACAGGGCTGTGGGTGTTCTCCTGTGTAGATTTCAAGTCGTTTCTTTTCCTGAGTGAACCCTGATTTTTATTCTTCATTTGGTAAGACAGTGGTTGAAAAATTCCTTTGGCAAAGTTTGAGCAAAAGTTTAAATCTTTCACTTTCACTACTACTAAACTAAAATGAGTGACCTCACAGAAAATAAAAGGAATTTCTAAACGTGCAATGATGCATGAAGCTCATATAAGTATAGCGCGTCTTTCAGGAGTTGTTGTCTTGCTGAGGAATATGGACGTCTGAGAACTTTGTCCTCGCTTGAATGAAATCATGTCGTTACATGTTTACTCGCATCGACTCTACATGTACGACAGACCTTTTACACAAAGAACATTCATACCCAAATTTTCTTTTTTAATTATTTCACTGCAACTCAACCGAGACAACTCCCCGGCAACATTTGAAATGAAAATCGTTTATTCTGACATTTGTAGGGGTGTCGACCGAAGGGTTTTGCAGGTATGTTAACTTTTAATTTATACCGAGTTGTCTTCAAAATGGATTCGGAGCTATGTCATCGCTTTTCTTTCAGGTCCTGAGTTTTTGTGAAACAACATTTAGGAGAAATACTTAACTTTCGAGTTATCAATTTTGACTTAAAGTGTAGAGTTTAATGCCCTAAGATAGTCAGCCAGCCAGCATGTGGCAACGTGTACATCGCGCATAATGAAAACCTGTATAACTTGTGTACAGTGTATATGAAAGAACAGTCATCCTGATTGCCAAATTAAGGACCATTCTTATTTTTCACTTAAGGCCTAACGTTAGAAGGTTGATTGTTACTCAACACGTCCCTTAGGTAGTCACCCAACGATGGCAACACACGCGCTCCACAGAATGAAAAATGCCTCGTGAAAATTTTGAGTATTTATCAACCTCTCCTCGATACAAACCGATTCAATTAGTGACCCTTATTGGAAACATTTGATGAACAGGAATAAACTGCTTTCTTTCATATCATTTTTGTTTTCATAAAGCAGCATTATTTGTTGCCATATTTCTGTGTAAGAGTTCACAACATTGGTAACAAATGCATGTCACACAATTGATTTTGTTTCGAAAATCAAGAAATGAAGTGGGAATCAAAAATATGCTGTTCTTATCGGTTTACAGTAAACTATACCATCGCTATGAATATCCGTGCCGTTTAAGTTTCTTGTATGATCGAAGATGAATTTCGCATGCTCTCAAGCTACAAGACCTCTGCCTTTTAAGCCAAGTACAGTTTGTATGTGAGGGGGGAGTGTAGACCCTGGTGAACTTTTAGCTTCGGTTGAACGACTACTTATCACCTTAACGACTTTTAAGACTTATTTAAACACAACGCGCACACACCCAACCTTTGTGTTCGGTATCGATGTACCGTGACAGAACCGCATACGCTCACCAGGTCTACAAAATTAAATTTAATTTCTCTAGACATTTGTCGAGTTATCTAGCAAAATCTTTTGCAGGTATGCTTTCTTTATGTCTCAGGACCTGACTTTTTTGTAACCGTGCAGTTTGATACATTATTTAGTGAAAAGAGCTTTATTTTCGATTTCTTTATTTCGACTTCTTGTTAAGAGGTCAGCTGCACTTCAGAGGCCCAAAAAGGTCGCCATGTTTCCTTGGCAACTGAACAATAGGCATAATGAAAGACTTGTTGCGTGAAAAGAAAAATGTCCAACTCAGCGCATCAGTTTCCCTTGGCAGTTTTCTTTGGCAATAATTGGAAATTGTTAGTAAAGCCTGCCCTCAGCGGAAAGACTCTTTCCATCCATATTTGCCTGGTTGACGATTAAAAGGTTTTGAGCTATAATTAGATTGTTATCTTAGAGCCTTGGAATGTGCGATGAATTCGTACCTGGGACAACCTTAATGCAAATTACCGTAGGTTTGACGTCACATTCTTGACAGGAAAGTGACTATCGTTTAACGCCCCGCTAAGGTAATTATCACCCATGGCAACATTGACGCTGTACAGAATATTGGCGACTGTCTTGTTTACATTGAGCACCGAGTGTTTTTCATTCCTTACTGGGGGAGTACAGCCCCTTTAGTTGTTGGCCCGGTGGGTGATGAATTAGTTAGCGTGAAGACCCAATTCGGCATCTGGGCTTCTTCATCTTGGTATTTATCGCACTGTTCGTCACTCATGTAACGGCTCTTTTGGTTTGTAAAGAAATTACAGGGAGGGCCGGTATGTGTATTGGGAGTTTGCTGTTTTTCACGCAAATACTTCTGAAGGCTCATGAAATTTCACGCATTCCGCACGGGGAGGGTCACATACAGCATTTGCTGTCGTAGAATACATGAGTTTGTTATCAATGTGAAGAAATAAGGTGGGCTGGAGATATCGGTGCAGGAAATTCCCTTTGCCCTTTAAATTTTAAGATTTTCCTTATAACCGTGAAATCAAACTGGTGTTAACTTATTCAAGGGCGGCCGGACTTTCTTTCATTTACTGTGACAAAGTTTGTGTTGTTGTTGTCGTGTGGCACTAAGCGCAATTGGCGTGCTGGGCTAGCGAAAACGGGAATGTTTTTAGCTTCGGGAAAGTGAGTTTTTACCATTTTAAAAATTTCTCTCACAGTTTTATGAATATATAATGAGTGTGTTTGAACCAAATTTGAAGGTCTTTTATCGATACTGTCCGGTTTTCCACAATGGTTTACGGTCAGTCATATCGTCTTTCACAAGTTGGTCATGTGTTTATGAAACTGCTGGCGTGTTATGTTTTGATTGGCGTGAAGCAGTGTTTCTACCCTGAGAGCTCACAAAGTAAGTGTGGTTGCTACGCGACTGGCAGGACGATGCATCTCGTCGTACTTTTCGCATCAACCACGAACAAAGTCTCCAAAGAGTCTAATACCTGTGAAGCTCATTTTAATATGAAAAGGCCATGGTCTAGCCTGACGACCATGGAACAAAAGGCATGCCGCGTTGCTAGTCTGTCTTTCTATTTGTCTGTGTTTAAACGAAATAGAGAAGGAAGCACTACTGTCTAGATCAACCTCCTTATATTTTTTGTTACGATACCATGAGATTCACTCTTATTTATGTCGGATTTTCAAAAAACAAGATGCTCAGGTTTTGATACTGAGGTAATCGTCCATAGCTTCCCTTCCTTTGAAGAAGACGTCGTAACTCACTACGTTTACTACAGGCACTTGAAAACGTCAGTCGCTGTCCATTATATCTCCAGAACGACCATGGTAACCATGCTCAACATTACACGAAACTCTAAAAAATACACAAAACCAAGTGTGTGTAGGTCCTAAGGAATAGCTTATGAACGCGATTATACTGTTGTGCTGCGAAGGGGAGGGTCGACTCTCCAGAACATTGAACATCGTGTTAATCAAATCATATCAGTGTATATCAGGTTTACTCCTACAGATAGCCCAATCTGTAAGAATTCTTGAGCAGAAAACGTACCTAACCTTTCTGTTTCATAATTATTACATTGTGACTGGATAACATATATATATTCATAATTCGCATTATTCTCGACATTGAAGATCCCTTTCTTTTGCCATTTGCAGAGTTGTCGACTGAATAATGGCTAGTAAAGGGTAAGTTACCTTTCCTTTCAGAGTACGTCGTTTTCTTTATGAAAGCACATATTTGTATGTTTTTGTGACTTCGTAATATTCAGCTTGGCCTTTACCATTTACATTAGCTCATAATCTATACGACGCTCCATAGGTGTTACTTTATTTTTTTTAAATATATGCAAAGCTTGCATTAATATAAGGAATGCAGTCGTAATTCCTTAAAATCTTTGATAAATGACTGTCACTATTGCGCTTATCATCGTCACAAATGATTGTCAAAGTTACAACGCAAAACCATTTTATTCAGAGAATATTGAAGTTTGTTAAAGAAATGAGGGGCATGAACTTAGTTAAGATAGTATGCGCCTCGAAAGTGAAAGACTTAAACTTTTGCTCAAACTTTCCTTAAGGAATCGTTCATTCCTTCTCTTTCAACATCAAGAATAAAAAGCGGGGGTCACCGTCCAAATTTTGGTACAAGAGAAAAAAATAACCCAAGATTTACCGATTTTTAAAATTCAAAATGGCCACCGTCCCTGTGTCAACTGTATTGAGAAAAAATAATATTCAAATTTCTAAGCTGGTAAAACGTTTTCTTAAACCAAGAGCTTTAAATGAACCCCCACAAGTGGTATATCAGTAAAGAATTATAAAAGTTTGAGAGTCCGAATATCTGTCCCCAAGGCGCGATCTACCTAAACAAAGCAAATAGTAGATTGGCTGCAACAATATAATGTATGACAGATTTAGTAAAAGACGTTCTAAGATCGCCGTTTCTTATGTGTTTACTCAATTATATTCTTCTTGAGTCAGGAGAAACGTGCTTAGTTTTTGTACTTGAAATGCCAATGTAAACAATACACGTTAAATATCACCGTTAACTGTAAAAAAATTATCGTACTGATGTCAGTGATGAACAGTTCATCATATAAATGGGTGTCCATCTTCGTCTATTACATTTAACATGCAGTAGATTTGTAGCTGTTTGTTCTGTACATCTTATAAAGTCATTAATCGGACGTAAAAGTACGATTTGAAAGCGTTATGATTCGACATTTTCTTGAGAACATTATACAGTATTGAAATATCTCTCAGTCTGTATTGTACTCTGCCTAAATATAACTCATGTTATCAAAAACTTTACTTTGTGGCACGTATATAAAAGTTACTAAAAATCTAAGTAACAAATCAAGCTAAAATCAGCAGCAGGTGATATTCTTCTTAGCAGGGATGATTACCGCAGTACGATTCGAAAGATACCATAAGAAATGCTTCATCCTTTGAAAGCGTCTGAAAAACCAGACAGACAGGATATCAGTAGCAATTCCATTGGTACTATGAACCATAATGATCTTAAGGAAAGAACAGGAGCTAAAAAACCATACAAGCGATAAGACCCAAGAAAGCGAAAGTAGGTATTTGGCAAAGTTATTGCTAATCAAAGAAGTTAAGGTAGTATGCATCTCGAAAGTGACAGACTTAATCTTTTGCTCAAACTTTCCTGCAAGAAAGTTCAAACGATTCTCTTACAAAATCAACAATAAAAAATCAAAGGTCACTGTTGTGGATTAACCCTTCATGACCCTAACTAGATATTCAGAAGATTGAACTCTTTCTGTCTTAAGATCCTCTTACACAAAAGGTCAAGAAACTTCTTTGTAAAACATAAAGGTTACAGATTAAATTACACCTACGGACACACATTTTTTTACACTGTCATGCCACGTGGATCAGACAAACACTCCAGCCAAAAGTAGGACTGTAGGCGCAACGATTAAGTTAATTTCCTTTTATCACTTTCCCAATATTTAGAGAACCATTTTGAACTCAGTGCTTAGATATTTTTCTTAGAATTTAGTTATATTTTTCCGTTCACTTTGAACTTGATTTACTCCGACTCTCTGACATAGACAATAAATGACCTGGTATTGTAATCGCTTTATTTACCAAGTTTTCACCACTTCTTGAATAGATCTATCCTAAACTAAAACAACTAAGGGTGGTTATTTCTTGGAGTGGTTGGCACTTAGCGGATACAAAAGTAACTGGACTCTGCCACAGTCACCTAGCAAAGATTGAAACTAGCGAAAACTATTTACCCAACATTTTGCGATATTTGAAATTCAAAATGGCCACCATTCCTGTATAAACTCTAAAGGGGAAATTAAAATTAAATTTTGGATTTTCGAAAAACTAAGACGGTAAAAGTCTTTCTTTCTCTAAGAGCTTTGAAATGAGCCTCCGCAAGTGGTATATAAGAAAACAAATTGTATAAACGTGAGAGTCTGACTGTCTGTCGCTGAGGCGCGTTCTACTTCAAAAAGAAATGTGCTTTAGAAATGTTCAAGGACACGTGAAAGAATAGAGAACCGCTAACAAAGGCAATGAATCATACAAAGGTTGGCAACGTAAAGGAAGCATCTAAGGATGAAGGCAAATGGCAGTACAAAAATCAGATGTAAGAAATAGTAGAAATCAATTTAAATCAATCAATTTTATGACAATCAAAATATAGTTTAATTGTTACGAACAATCAGTAATGATACCAAAGCAGAACATATTTATTATCAATGTTATCGAGACAAAGGGCACGTTTCTTGTGAATATGATATATAATAGAGATTTTGGCGCTAACCCTTTTTACAATCGTGCATATTCTAACATTGCTGCATGATGAGAAAATGAGATGATCATCAGCTTTCTCATATTATCTCCTGATAGCACGCTTGGGATATATATGAATTAATTTCTTAACAGAAATGCGAACCATGTAATGTCAATAGTACACACATCTGACATCCCGATGTAAGCAATGACAATTATTTCCCTTCTATGTAGATGAAGTGTATTTGACATCAATGAACCTGAGATCGAAAATTATCGAAAAGCTGTCGTAGACAAACACTCTACAGTGACTGAAGATGATCGTGATTTCAAAGAGTTCATGGATGCCGTGTCAGAGAGTAACATTCGAAGAGTAAAGGAACTTATAAGCACTGCTAAAGATGCTCGAAATAAGGTATGTATTACAGTATTCGTTTCACGAGTATAATTGTCAGGCAAACTAATAATATTATTATTCCCGTTTTATGACCAATTCTAAAAGTTAAAGTTCACTTTCAGTTCTGATTCTAAGAGACTTTTTCATGCAATTTAGGGTATTTGAAAAGTCCTACCTGACGAAGTTTTATAGACCTTTTATCAGAAAGCCTATATATCTAGATACTCGAATCAGGTTGTTTGCAATTATAATAATATATGCTAATGGTGGCCGTGAGGAGCTACTGTATCGACTTTTTAACATGTTTGTATAGAATTGAAATACCCAGAGTTACTCATTAGGATATGAGGCTTTATTTTGGTACCATGAACAGCAAAATCAAAGGTCAACGTCGGTTTCAAAACAAGAGAATGATTATTATGCAAATAAATAACAAAATATTTGCATCATCTCTAGTTTTGAAGGTGAATACAACTATTTTGTGATATATTTGCGTAGTAATCATCTAAGGTTCCTGTTTACTGAAAAGTTAATTGCCCAGGACTCTGTATATAGTGCCAACTATAGTGTGCTTTGTAAATGTTTATCATATTTAGCTGATTTACTGCACATATTGTGCGATATGAATATTTTGTTACCATAACAACTGGTGTGTAATAAACTTCAAGCAATAATACATATAGTTTCAGGTTCAAGCATTAAAATTATGACCATATTGTTAAGGTCAAAAGGTCGAGGTCATCTTGAAACCAGAGGTCAAAGTAGAACAATTAAAAATAATCATTTTACAGAACATGTCGACCAAAAATTTGTTTTCTCACAAAGAGCATGGTCACAGATGTTGCAATTAGTTCATTAAATGGTTTCATTTGTAGTACTGGGTGGCAGCTTACTTACATTGTATGATCGATATCAATATGGTCTCACAATAACGACTAATACCTGAATAATCTTTGTCATCATAACAAAACTTACAGTAATCTCTCTGATTTTGTTAGGGTGTGAACATGAATTATACTACCTAATAATTAAGTATAGAATACTGGTTAAGCTCCGATGCAGTAACTTTCGAGGTTACAGTTCAAGGTCAAATTCAAACAAACAGGTCAAGTTTAATCACCTTTCAAGAGACAATAATTTTTTAAACAATTTCAAACTCCTTGCACTCTTAGCTGGGGCATTTGGTCTGACGAAATAAACCACTGTGTAATTGAAATTTCTGACATGTTTCCTTTATACTTTGCATGTGACATTGAATTTGGATCATCAAGTTATGTAATCAATGCTCATACTACACTTATTTAGAAATAGAAGTTACAGCAGCTGCTCAAGGCCATACCTAGCACTGCTTTAATTGCAGACAACCTGATTCAGGTAGCTGAAGATATAGGCTTTCCGAAAATATTGTTGTTCAACAATCCATAGGAAAGGGGAAAGGAGGGTTTCGGTATCTGTTCCAAGGACTATAATCCTGCTGATGCTTCTAAAGGACAGACAGACAGACAGACAGACAGGCAGGCAGACAGACAGACAGACAGACAATCAGTTATACATACGTACGTACATACATAAATGCACGCAACCATGCATGCAGGCATGCAGACATACATACATACATACATACATACATACATACATACATACATACATACATACATACATACATACATACATACATACATACATACAATCAACATACATACATACATACCTACACACATACATACATACATACATACATACATACATACATACATACATACATACATACATACATACATACATACATACATACATACATACATACATACATACATACATACATACATACATACATACATACATACATACATACACATTTACATACATACATACATACATACATACATACATACATACATACATACATACATACATACATACATACATACATACATACATACATACATACATACATACATACATACATACATACATACATACATACATACACATTTACATACATACATACATACATACATACATACATACACATTTACATACATACATACATACATACATACATACATACATACATACATACATACATACATACATACATACATACATACATACATACATACATACATACACATTTACATACATACATACATACATACATACATACATACATACATACATACATACATACATACATACATACATACATACATACATACATACATACATACATACATACATACATACATACATACATACATACATACATACATACATACATACATACATACATACATACATACATACATACATACATACATACATACATACATACATACATACATACATACATACATACATACATACATACATACATACATACATACATACATACATACAAGTTTTATTGACTTGGCTAGTTCTTTTGGACTCAATTTTTCTCACAGCGGAAAACGTGCAGAGGTATTACTACTTCAGCACTTCAAATTGCTGCAGAAAATAACGACTTTCCAATGGTTGAATTGTTATTTGATAATCCTTTGAATGACGATATTCATTTTGGTAAGTTGTTAAGAATGTTCTTTGCAGATTGATAGATTGACTGGTCGATTGATAAATTCGCTAGTCGGAAGGTTGATTGATTGATCCATTGGTTTGACTAATATGGTTAATTGAGTGATTCAGTGAGTGAGTGAGTAAATGAGGTGAGTGTATGATTGAGCCACTGGGTGAGTGATTGATGTTATAACATCCCTGCAGGATTATAGAAACAGTCTTTTGAATGATATTGGGAAGAATCAGATCGGACGCTTTCAATAACTTCAGGATGCTACATTTTGTGGTGTCACTTATACTCGAAAATTCGACTTCATCCCACCGTTAATAATCAGTTATCACTGACTGCCTGGCGGAGCTTGCATTCTGTTCAAGATATTATTGATGGCTTTGTAGCCAGTCCTTCATGTGTCACTACTTTATGTTATTGATCTGTCAGATCTAAGATCGAGTTAAGTTTTGAGGACTGTATTTTTTTTCATAGTTTATATTTTTTGAATACTGATCTTTTTTAAGTCAGGTGAATTTGTACTGTTTATTAGAAAGGTTTCTTTGCCAAGACGTTTGGCTTTAATTTGTTTCGTCATGTCAGAATTTTTCATGAATATTTTTCTTTGGTCGTGTGGAGGAGAATGAATTTGCAACATGAACCTTTAATTGCTGACAGACTACATAACAAATTTTATCATTGAAAAATAAATAACATCAGTTGCTAATGAAAATCATCGAGGGTGACATCTACTATATAAGGTATGCTACATTAGCACAATTTTAATCATAAAGACTACATTATAATAATCTTACCCTAGCCAAAAGTGTATCATTTCTACTTATTTTCTGCCTCTAAATATGTTTTAACTTCTATAGAACCGTTCAAAATCACTACAATAAAAGACAAATTCATGTTATAACGATATTTACAATATTTCCACGTTCCTCACAGAAGGACCAATCGACCAAATAGTGAAGTCCCGCCTATATAAGTATTTCATACCTTTATTCGGAAAAGAAAGATCGACAGGAGGTAATTATATGCATATTATATTATTGCAATAAGAACAGATATTAATGGTTTACATTTCAGCAATCGTGCTTCTTCTTTCCACAAAGCGACAGCACTAATGACTCCTGATCGACATTCGATCTCCCAGTCGTCCGTTTTCTGCATTTGGGGCTTAAAGTGACAAAAATACCCAAACAAGACAACAAAGACACACAAGTTGATATAATATTATAGCAATAACCCCCTTCGTAGTTGGGTATACTCTTGATTTTGGTACAATTCACTACATATAGCACTCGCCTATCGGCTCGTGCTATATGTCGTGCATTGTACCAAAATCTCGTGTATACCCTCCTGCGGCGGGGGCTATTGCTTAATTACATCCGCTAGACAAACGATGAAATACAGAATTATTTAGATATGTTACTCTCAATAACTAAAAACAGTTTTCATCATAACTTACAGGTTGGTATGGAAACGTGCCATCCTGCTTTTTAAGTAGTGTTGGCTTCTTCTTATCGACTTCAAGTGATGTTCCAGGCCCTGTCTCGATTATACGGATGTTTGTACCCTAGGTTTGTGACCCCCTTTACATGGTCCTTTGTTAATGTAAGCTTCCATTTCTTATGCAGGTTAATAAATCGTGTTTCCTGCAGGATGCTTTTGAAAGATCTAAACAACTAACACAGCTTGTCAATGTACTGGATTACACGATTTGGAAGGTAATATGTGCTGCACTTTATTCCGATTTCAGTCACCCTTAATGGTCATCGAATATAATATTTTGATGGAAATGTTTGTGATTTTATTTCTGTGAAATGCTACGAGCAGCATCTGCTTTTCCAATGACTTTGATCAAATTCTTCATTGACCATTACATATTAAATAGTGGATGTATCACTTCTTTACCAAAGGAAACTCTTGAAAGACTTCAAGAAAGTCTAACCAGGTTCACCGTAGATATTCTGAACTCTTGCATCACAGTTGATGAAGTTGGCAAGTTATTGGAAGGTGAAAATGACAACAGTCGTCAAGATAACTGCAACCATTTTGTGTGTGATCGGGTGAATAAGGAGTTATCACTCGCCAACAAGGCCATAGAAACAAAACAAAAACGGGTAAAATGTATATTGTTTCATCTACACTTTAAAAGAGTACAATTGCTGGATTTAGGTTGACACAGCCCCAACGTAATCAACATTACATTGTATAGCTTTCGCATCCTTGTGCTTTTGCATTTTAGTGTTAATAATATTAACATATTTAAAGCCTCATCACTTCGCTCAATGATATAGCCTATTGTATTAAGGATTGGGATCGAGATATCTGTTTTGCGGCTGTACATTGAGCGAGTGATCTCCTAAAATAGGGTGGGCGGGTGGGCTCGAGAAAACACACCAGCGCCCGTCACCTAAGTCTGTACATACTTCATCCGACCCGCCACCTCCGTTGTTAGCGAGTGACCATGATACCTATTGTCTTAGGACTATTTATACTGTCTATATGAATATTCATGAGTGGCGTAATGATAATCGCTACGTGACTCGGCTTTGAATATTAACATATTTAAAGCCTCATCACTTCGCTCAATGATATAGCCTATTGTATTAAGGATTGGGATCGAGATATCTTTATTGCTGCCACCTTAGCTCCGCTGTCTAGTCTTTTACTATAGTAAAACCACCCATAACCTCCATTCCTCCAAGTTTCTGCTCTCCTAAAATAGTAGACACTGAATAAGAGGCCACTCCAAGAGACAATATACAGTTAGTGTCTTTAATACATATCCTCAAAGAAACATAGTAGATACATGTGCATATTATCACTACTATTAATATTTTATTTAATACATGAGCGCACCATACGTAATATTTATTTGTAAATAAATATATGCGTACGGAGGTGGTACACATCTTATATGAAACCGCTAGCAAGGTGACTTATCTACCGCTTAAAGGGAAAGCCGGTCGACTGGAGGCAACCATTCTTTCCAAAGCTTCATACTCACGCGTCAAATGGGCCTGGTTGGCTATTGCCTCCACTAATCTAGATGCGGGAGCCTCTGCCTTTGCTGACTTGTGCAACTGCATGTAAAGATTAGGGGATCTTTCCGACCTCCAGCCCACATGTGACATTACCTCACTGATCGTAGACCCGGCCAGCGTCAACATAATAGCGCAAGCACTCCTGAAACTATGTGGGTTTTCCCAGTCATCGAGGTTCAACTCGTGCAAATAATACTTTAATCGGGAGTATATTGCCTGTGATGTGAGCGGTTTGCATTCGATTCTTCCACTTGGGGAGGTGGGACGGAAAAGATACCCAAGCGACAGATCGAGTCCTATTTTATCCGCCAGTTTTACATATTCCTCTATGGCTGTAACTGCACAGAGCAATTTATCATGGCACTTTTTAATGATAAACATATTTGAGTGTTCCCCTCTCAGCGTTTTTCCAAATGTGTGGTTGAATACGAGACCAGTACCGTCCGCTAATCGAAATATTTCTTGGGTTTTGATCTGTCCCAGGTCCCCTGCTCTGTCGCCCGACATCATTAACATTTTGAACACAGTTATATCTCTAGCGTAGATGTACGTTTCTATGGGCGCTCCGGAGGATGCGATCTTGCTCAAAATATGGTCTAGGAAAACTCTAATTTTGTTAACGAATAGAGGCTTAGCTTGTTTCGGCGTGACTTGGGCCTTTGCTTGCTCTTCCCCGGATTTTTTTATATACCTGTCTACCATTACAGACACCGCCGGGTTACTCGCTGTGATACCGACCATTTGCATGGCGGAGTAAAAGGAACTTAATTTTGCCACTGCATTCTTGATTGTTCCTAGACGTAAGCGTTTTGGGCATGAGCAAACCAGCGACTACTACCAGAAACTCCAAGAAATCGGCAGTTTGCTTCGTGCACTTGAGACCGTGCGTCAGAGTCCTTGAAGACCAGAAATCTAACTATGTCTTGGGGAGAGGCTTGGGTCAAATCTTTAGGAACCGGCAATAATTTTAAGAAAGCCTCTAGCTGCTGAACCAATCTGTCTTTTTGTGTGTCATATGCAGACTTGTCACCCAGCAAATGGTGGATACGGGCGTCAACCTCTGTAAGGTCCAGACGGGCTTGTGCTACTGAAATTTGTTGCTTCTTTTACGAATTCTTTCAGTGGAGCACACGTGGCATTTCGAGTCGTCGGAAGGCGAACAGTTGCCAGGGGGTGGCGCACCGCATAACCAAACTCTGAAAAAATACAACGGGAAATATACCAGCAGCTATCAGCAGACCTATATTTTGTTTGTTTGTTGTTTTTTAAATTTGTTTTTTTTTTTTGGGGGGGGAGGGGTTGTTTAGTTTTTGTCAACGTATAAAGTTTGACACACTAATGTCAAATGTACTATTTTTTTTAATATATACAACTATAGATATATATATATATATTAGCCTATTATTTCTGATCTGCAAGTGATTAACCCTACAATTTTTTTTTTTTTATTTTGTCTACTCGTTGGTGCGGATATTAAATTGGGCGATGAAAAGAGGACCAGACGTTTGCGCATTGACGTATCCTAAGCGTGATGGAAACATAATAACATTCGTTTCACCGGCCGCGGCTATCTGGGTACAAACTGAGCTATGTTTTTTCACCAAAGGCCAACATGGCGGCGTTGATTTCTCAAATTGGAGGATGACCGTGGCTCGTAGCTTCTCTTTAACCACATGCTCGATAACGAGCGACTGGATAGGGAGAGGAGGGAAAATGTATAGATTGTCTCGCTTATTGAAGTCGTGAGAAAAGAAATTCACACCCTCGCATCTTGGTTGCGGGTAAGGGGATATGAAACGCTCTAATTTCGCGTTTGATTCGGTGGCCATTGCATCTATGTCGTGAGGCCCGTATTCGGCTTGGATTTTTTGCCAAATTGATTTTGTCACAGTAACATCATTTTGACTCAGCTGTCGAGAGGGTTTGTCTGCGATGTTGTCGACTGACCCAACGTGGGACAGCATTATATGCAAATTTTGCTCGACGCAGTGGTAAAAAACATCTTTAAGAATCTTGTTGAGTTTTTCTGCTTTTGAGCCCGGGAACCCGCTATTCCAAGAGTGTACCAAAACCATAGAGTCTACACTCACGTCCAGCCTGATATTGTGTAACTTGTCCTTTAAAGCGATAAGGGCGCGAAGAAGTGCCTCTGCCTCCTTGACATTAATATGCTGATGCTGCCACGACTCTTCCCACATGTCACTGATTTCTACGGGGGGAACACCCTTAGCTTGGAGTACTGCCCCCCATTTATAAGAGCTAGCATCAGTGTACAAGTTGAGATTTGAGTGACTTGTGGGTAGCCATCTAAATGGTCTAACTCTTGTGACTAACTCTCGCCATTCCAACAACTCTTCGCGCACGCCTTGCCTAATGGGAATCAAATAGGTGGCCTTCTTCTGAGCTTTAGAAATCGCTCCTGCTAACTGGCGAATGCACAACCTGGCACACGGGATAGCAAGTGAGAAAGAGCTACATTTCCGAGTACTTTCTGTATTTGTTGTACTGGGACAGCCCGTCGATCGAGTATGTCCTCCGTTAGCTGTAAAAACTTATTCTGTTTGTCCTCGGGAATAGCAAAGGACTGAGCGAGCGAATCTACTTTGAAACCCAGCATAACAAGTGACGTGACTGGCCTTAGAACACTCTTTCTTAAGGCGATGAAATAACCGGCCAATACACACAATGCAAACAATATATACGCGGCTGATTGCGCAAGTTGTAGGGGGGTACAATTTTCTTGCGGCACATTACATATAGATGACAACTGCAAAGGCCCTCCATGACGGTCGTCGATATACTGAATGCAAGGGACCCCCAACCTACGCGCGTAATTTGTGATTTCATAACCAATCGTATGGTATACATATCCAGAAAGCTTCCATCCAAAGGGCAAGGTGTTACATACGTACCACACACCCGCCCATTGGAAACCGAAATAAGTACGGTCTTGTTTTGCTATTAAAACATGGTCGTAGCCACTCTTATCGTCACATTTGTAATGGTAATCGCCCTTTTGCAGATATCTACTAACCTCGACAAGTTTGTCAAGCTTAAACGGCATATCCCGCATCCAAAGGTTAATATAACGCATGTCTATACACATCCTGGGTTTTTTTGGTTCGACAACAATGGGCATGACGATAAGAGGGGGACGATCACGTTCGACGTTACCCCATATAGAAATGGCCCCCATTACCAAACGTTCATTGATTGTTTTTCCAATAAATGATGAGAAATCACTACTGTTAGGATAATTTTGAAATACACATGGAGGTGGAGCATCGTGGTTGTAAGTTTTCCCTTTAAATGTCCCGCTGAAGTGCTGTAAGTATTCGGATACTGAGACGCCATCAGTCAACCAGTTCATTACCAGTTTCCCGTTGAGAGAGTCGGCCGTCAGCTTTTCCCATACATTAAGATGCTGATGCAATTCTCCTGCTACAAACTCGTCGGATTTCTAAAAGATAGACTGGTCGGGGCTCTCTTTACTAAACCTCTGGCTACCAACTGTAGGTCGTCGAAAACCTCGTCATGCAGTGCCTCTCCGGGGGTGCCCCCCTAGCGTAACCCATCCAAAACAATCTCTGGGCTGAGCCTTAAAATTGTCGTCGGAATCAAATTCCCATGGGTGGGAGATCTGAAGAAAGAACCAAGGTCAAACACTAACATCAAAACTTAGAAACAGCCCAGTGGTAAAAAAAAAAGGAGGCACCCCCGGACAGGACCATGCGAAAGGCAGGCCGCCTGAGAGGCGGAGGGCTCTAGGAGGCCCCCCTGTCCAGGAGTAGGGGTGATTAAAACAAGATTTTTTTTTTTTAATCAATATTTGAGGGGAATATACAAAGAATGTAAAATTTCCCAAGAAAACGGACAACTTTTATATTAAACTTCGTATGCCACGTTCATATTTATTTTTATATATATATATATTTTTTTTTTAACTTTCTGCAAATATATACTACACACAAGATAAATGGAATAACTTAAATACATCAAATTTAAATCAAGGTCAAGTCCGATGTCAGATCATTCCAAGGGTCACATTATGTATATTTATTTCATTGCTTTTTGTCAGGGCAGTCTCTGGCAACATGGCCAAGATTTCCACAAAACATAGCACTTGACGTCTGGTTTCTGTTGCCGAAAGCCCCGTTGGCGAGGGCTTGGATATGGACGGGCGGATTCCCTCGTATGCTTTAGGAATTTTCCGACTTTTGAGGCTATTTCCTCCTCCTCTTTGTTGCCCAGAAGGAGCACTATCAGTTTTCCCGCGTCCCGCCCAAACTCGTTTGCTTCAAATTGGGATAAAACCGCACGGAACCGGTTCAGCTTCTGGTGGTTCGCTGCTGTAGCCCTATCCACGAGCACTCTGAGGGCGTTAATAATCTGGTAACGGGTCGCCGACAGGTGTGCCAGGTCCATGACCTTCTGGAGGGCCTCATCCACATTGGCAGAGTCAGCTGCTTGCTGCAACTTTTCCACCTTATGCAGCAGCTGTTGCAAAGTATCCTGGGCAGGCACCTGTAAGGACACACAACATGTGTGTGAGACGATAGCTCAAATACCTTCACAAGACAGGATCTCAAGACTGGAAACGCCTTCAATACAATAGGTATAATTCTTTTCTTTTTTTTCTTTTTTTTTCCACCTGTGAGACCACTGTGACTTTCAAACTCAAGACAACGTCACTGCGGAACAGTGCTCAAGCTGTTGACAAATGCTTCATAACTTTTCTCAATTTTTTTTTTTTTTAATCAAAGCCTTATTGACTCTCGCAAAGCAGAAGCCTCGTCGCTTCTCACAAAGAATACACCTCATCGCTTCTGACAAACAGAAGCCTCATCGCTTCTCACAAACCAGAAGCCTCATCGCTTCTGACAAACAGAAGCCTCATCGCTTCTCACAAACCAGGAGCCACATCGCTTCTCACGCGCCAGAAGCCTCATCGCTCTGGTATCCCTCGGCCACCACTTACCTGCGTACCTCACTGTACTTAGGTGTCCTCACCGCGGAAAATTTCTCTTGACCATGTAGCAGCCGTCTCAATACAGTCAAATACTATACTTATACTATAGAAAAAGGGAGAAAGGAAAGGGAAAGAAAGACCGTCGACAGAACCAAGCAAGGGGACAGCACACGAGCCACACTTGTTCCCCATTGTTTCAGACACGTGTTGCACCTGCGAAAGAAGACAAAAACGCGAGAAGAGGGAGGGCAGGAAGACCAGCCGTGGAACGAAACGCAAACGAAGAGAAAGAAAAGGAACACGAAAGGGGCGAGGGAAACGACGAAAAAAGGAAAACCGACACGGCACGGGAACAGCGACACAAAGGCCAACAGAAACGAACGAAAGCCAAAAAGAAGAAAAAGGAACAGGGAAGAGGGAGTTCCACGGCCGACAAAGAGCTAAAAAAGGAATAATACTCACTTTGACCGAGATCTCTGCTGCAGGTGAAGCTACCTGAAGAGGCTGGGAGGCAGAAGCCGTCCCAGGAGTGGATGCAGTAGACTTGGACGGGCCTGCACCATCAGGTTGAACGGGTGCAGGAACACTAGAACCGCTGGTGGAGCGACCGTGCGCTGCGACGAACGATTTGGCTGCATCTGAGACAGAGCGAGAATCCATGCTGCACCGGCCCAGAGCTCCGTTGTTAGCGAGTGACCATGATACCTATTGTCTTAGGACTATTTATACTGTCTATATGAATATTCATGAGTGGCGTAATGATAATCGCTACGTGACTCGGCTTTGAATATCCTTTTTTTGAGATGCTGCGAAACGGGAAACTAAGAAATTCAGGAAGTTTGACTTGTCAAGCATTGTCATGAATGTTTTTGAATGCATAAATAGATTTACTATTTCACTCTTCACAAAAAATGCAATTTAAAGAATATAAAGTCTCATGAAAATATCACATTCTATCTGACCTATATTAGTTCAAATGGGCTTCTTGCTCTCTATTCGGTTCCACTTACTGGCGATATTGATATTTATATTTAGTGTACATCCATAAAAAGTTTTACATTTTCAGGCCTAATCAACTAGTCCTCACTTCGAAGAGACAAATTTATCTTGCGCTTCAGGTTTCATTCGGTATATATGCCTTTGATCGTCGTTTTCCCTTTGCTGGAGCTCGCTTTCCTTGAATGACGGGCTAGAGTGCAATATTAAATGACAAGGCAGCTAATATATTATTTTTTTTTCAGTTTCTCGTACAGGAAAAATGCCAGCACTTCCTCAAGCAAGAATGGTTGCGTGGGCAGCGGAGATGGGCAAAGAAGAAAGGGAAGCTGTGGGGCTTAATTTACCTGTTTTATAGTATTTTCGTCTTCGGCATAATTTGTCAACTGATTCCAGTGCAACTTTTCTTCTGTAAAGGAACGCGGCTTCAGAAATTCTTCCACAGTCCTAAAACGGCTTTACTGACTCACTACTTCACTTATGCGTCATTTCTTCTTCTGTTCTTTATTTACGATGTTTCAGTCAATTATAAAATAATTAACAGTCAGATTGTGGTGGTGTCCAACGTAAACTATTGGCCTATTCTTATCATGTCCTTAATTTGGTTTGGGGCGCTTTTCATTGATGAACTTGTAGGGATATTCGAAGAAGGCCTTAGATTTTTCAAAAGCTACTGGAACCTTTTGGATTTTTTTATTTTTACCTTTTTTGTGGGAAGCGTTATTTTGGGAAATCCGTTGTTTTTCGGTACAATCTACCAAAATCCGTACATATGTATTATTCTCAGTAAATTAGCTTCCCTCAGCTTCATCTTTGCCTTGCTTCGCTTATTGAAACCATTGTACTTGTCGCATTTTTTTGGTCCAATGTTGATTATATTTACCGATATGAGGCATGACATATTTCGCTTTCTTATTATATTTGGATATGTTGTTCTGGCATTCGCACTTGCCATGTATTACTTCTACGTTGACCTTGGCTCGGACCAGTCAGGTTATGCTGAGTAAGTTCACAATACCATTGTTTAAGTACTTCACTACATTGCTTATTGTTATACCAAATGGGTGGTATTATGCCTACCGACTGACTACAATTATTACAACTGAAATAATCTCAATTATTGAAAATATTGGCGATGTGAGCTGCATTTCAGTATCGATAAAATCATATTTGGGTCATTAGTGTTGCGGCAAATGGGCAAGATAGGTGTTGAGATGACAAGTACAACCTAATAAGCAGAGCCTAACATTTTATTACAAGTCCATTTCGATATTAATGTTGAATTCTTACAACAATGGCCATTGTAATTTTATTTTGTCAACATCGCTTTTCCGTTTGATTTCATTGTCGTTGACAATTAGTTCATTGTTGCGAGAGATATTACCTCCCTAAGCACAACAAAGACAGTTGCTGTAGCAAGAGAAAAATAAACTATTGTTTTGTTGCTTTACAGGCTTTCCTCATCATTGACGATCTTAATTACGACAATTTTTGGAGGAGATGGCACAGATGATCTACAAGTTGACCAAAATATGAGGTTCAATATTTCCTCTGAATTAAGTAGATTTGCCTCAGCCGCTGCTGACTATTATGTAACCATGGGATACGTGTTGTACACTTTCTTTGGCATTATTGTTGTCATAATGTTACTGAATTTGTGCATCGCTATGATGTCTGATAGATACACTCGGGTACAGGTACGTTAAAGAGCACTTCATCAGGAACCTGCGAGCGAGATTGAGAGCACCGTAACACGTAAACTTTTCAAACCTGTCATGGTGATCCGTGACTCTGAGAAATCGTGTATCTGACCAAAGAAATTGTAATTTGTCACATCACCTGCCCCTGTCTTTAACTTTGTCGGAGATTAAAAACGTCTTCTTTTCCAAAACCAAACGGCACATCAACTTCAACATCCCTACGAAACTTCCCCCTAACTTCATCGGCAAACCCTGAAACCCTTTCAAAATTTCTTTCTACAGAGCACGCCAAGGTATTACTTTGTAACTTAGAGTGTATGAGCAGAAAGAATGCTTCTTTTAGTTTGCATAGAAAAAGTCTACTTTTGGTTCGGCTGGCATACCTCATAAAAATGCAGTTACGTATTTATGTCTAGCCAACTTCGGGCAACCATGAAGGGCCAGAGAGTTTCTATTTTCAGGAAAAGGATCACAATGAGACCAACATTTATCCTGAACATGTATGGATGACCCACTACCTACTTTTGCATTCTTGGATATTCATACAGGCAACGAAGTCCCTGCAAGACACGCTGGGTTCGGAAACTTACCTCAAATATCTAAAACTATTGGCAATGCATGGGAAAGTGCAATTTAAGGCTTACTACAACCCGAACTTTGCCAAAGTGAATATCTTTTGCCTGCTGTGCGTAATCCAAAAGCAAAATTATGCAACAAGGACCACGCCCACATCAACGATCAATCTGTAGTAATTTTATTAGTCATGTAGCTCGGTAAACAGAAATAAGCTATGCTACCTTTTTTTAATTTACGCGAGGCGTGTATTTTGCTACTGTAATGACGTACGTAGTTCGAGATTCATTAATTTGCTATGATGTAAGTTCAACCGATCATACACAGGTGTCAAGTTGTGTTCATACTTACTGTGCCGGTTGATTGTGTCGCAGCGGTTTCTTTGGCTGTACAAAACATTATAGAATGGATTCAAAATTCATAGTGTTAACTATAAGCAAAATGGTGCTTCGATTGTTTGTTATTCCAGGAAGTTATTGATCTTGAGTGGAAATTTGAAAGAACCAAAATATGGATGTCCTACGTTTGCGCAAAACGGCCACCCATGACTCCCGCGACAACGGTATGCTATCTCATCCTGTTACTCAGCAGTCCACTGATCGTATGCTTCCGCTACTTTTTTTGCAAGGGAAAGTTAAGCCTAAGCTTTTCTTCGTTTTATTCAGTGCAAGGGCGATCGGACCACTAATTTTTTTATCCAACATGTTTGTTTATTTTTGTCATTGAAAGATAGATAAGTGCTAAGAACATGTGAAAATAAAGAGGCCACCGAAATACTTTTTTCTTGGTGTAAGTTGTAAAAAGATTCTCACTCCTCTCCGGGATTTTGTGAATTATTTTGATCGATAAAATAGGGTTCAATTTGCTGCATATACTGGCTTTGGACAAAAGATATAATGATTTCATTAATGATTATGTTTGTTTATGAAACCTTACCTGTACTCCTTTATAAATAATTTACAATCCAGTCATGCTGTACTTTATATTTTGAGGGGAAAAACTGAAATAGGCATCAAATAAAATAGAATTAAGCATCTCTAACATTCATTATTTTAGTATAAATTATTAAAATTTCATATTTCTCAAGGTTTTTCTTTTTATTTGTACGTATATCGATACTTTTTAATTATTTTCTCTTCGTTTTTTGGATAAATCGATTCATATGTATTGCCACCTGTGCGTTATATATTTTTGGAAAAAGAGGACTATCTTTGCGTAATACGAAGAGATGATACCCTAATGATGATGATGATACTCTAAATACCCAATTCCTAGATATAGAAGTGACTTTATGGTGTAATTCCCGCTTGAATCATATGATATGTAGAAGTAAAAAATAATCTTGAAAGAAAGGCGTCAGCAAGCTGCCGATCAACAGCATAGAGTGAACTCTGAACCGGTATGCGTTAGCTGCACGTAACAACCAAACTTTCAAACATCACACGGTCTGCCTTTTGTGAAAACAACAACATAGAAGTGAAACGTGTTAGAGTCACGGGCGAAAACTAATTCACAGATAAAAGGATAGTTTCTTAAAAAAAATGACATTGCGTTAGAGGACTACAACCAGCACTGCGGACGTGAATTAAAAAAACGGCTGATGTGACTCCAGAGTGGGACTATTCTATTTAGGTAATGGGAGACAGAGGATGGGACGGAGGGTCACACAATCATAAAAGTACTGGCAAAACATGCCGTTTCCCAAACGTTTCATTGTTTTAACATATTTTAATAGTTTCCTTCATCTGAAAAATAACTTTACCAACTGTAAAAACCCCTTATACTCTCCTAGCCTTCCCGTGTTCGAGTTAACTCTTTGAATGCTGTACATTTTCCCACTAAACTTTGTGTGCAAAATTTTGCCAATTTTTATGAATTTTTTGTACTTGTTTTCGACAATTTTGGACCAAATTAACATTATTTTTCATTGGCAACTGCTTTTGGTCAAAATGTTGCAAAATATACGAAAAAATTGCCAGGGTTACATTTTATAAGGGCGGCAAAACTTGACTTTGGCGCTCAAAGGGTTAAACTAGGTAGAGTGGGGGCTCGTAAACGGATGTACCGCATTTTCGAAAATCCCCTGAGATCGGGGGCTCTTATACACGAGCAGGGGTTTATACTTTGACGAGTATGTTATGAATGGCATTATTCTTCTGATGACGTATCAAGTGGCTCGATTACCATTAAATCGTACTGGTTAGGAATTTTCGTGTTTGGAAACATTTTCCACAAAATCGTTCGTCCTTCTAGTCTAGAATATTTTATTAGCCTATTTCATTCATTATAAATATGAATCGGGAGTGACTTATATTATCTTCACGTTTACTTTCCCTAGAATGTTTTACACGGAATACCTGAAGTTTTCGGTTTTGTAAAGTGTGCATTTTGACCTGTGTGATTACAGGAGCCACGATTATATTGCTGTTTTGCAAGGTGCAATTGTCAGATCAATATTTCGCGAATGAGTTTATAGGGTAAATTAATATCTGCTTCAAAGGTTTAACTTAGGAAGCATGGATAGACGTAATAAAATTTGATTTATAAGACTTGAATGATTTTAAAGTGTTTCGGGTAAAGTGTTTAAAACAATTACGATAACGGTAGCGTTTGAGAGCACTTTTGCAAAGCATTTACATGCATATGCAAAGAAAGCAATTAATCGTGTGAGACCGTCCATGAGGCATTCTAATCATGCATGTCATTTCATGATACGAACAATTTCGGCCGTCAGGCATCCGTTGAGTAAATTTTACTCTGTCGAAAGTCATTATTAGTGCAGGCATTTATCAAGCGTTGTGGCTAGCTAACACGACAGTTCTTTCAATAAAGTTTGGTAATTTCAATGACATAGAGAGTTTGACTTGACTATGTTTGTACTGTGCATGTGAAACGGAGCATGGTTTGGTTTACCAATTCAAAAATATAACGAAATTAATAAGATTAAAAACATTTGAAACAGTTGAAAACATGAAAGATTTCTTGCGCAATTGGGATCTAATCTATAATAATATTGCTCTAATAATAATGATTAGTGGCGTCCCTGTGGCCTTATTTGCTTCGTTTAATTAATCGATAAAAACATCACGATGAGACTATTCAAGGACTTAGCATATACTGTAGTTTAGCTGATAATAGTTTCTTAAATGCACTTTTGGGGATCCCTGGGATCGCCTTTGTTCTAGTCTGTATGAGGATTATGGAGGTGTGATAGCCTTTGTTTTCCATTGTAATTGTAGCCTAGTGGGTAAATTTTCTGATTAGACAATCTAGCGCGAACGCAGGCCTATAACAGAGTAAGGGAACTACGCTATTTTGTACGACTAATTCGAAGTATATGACCGTGCATTTCTTTCAACGAAATGGCACTATCTGTATCTTAAGTAAAGTTGTAAGTAGTAAGGGGAGTACGTTCTTTGTCTTATGCCTTTAGTCAAGAGGCGTATTCTAGTATAATGTTGATTGACAACATTTATTCATGTGGTCTTTCCCCGCCTTTCCTGCTTTGTTTCCGCATTTACTACACTTAAACGGCCTCGTTTCTGTATCTGTTTGCTTTAAAGGTTGAGGATTTGCATGAAGACGATCAGGACAACCCCGAGGTGACCATGAAATATTTTTATTCCCCTTATTACCATCATGACAACTAAAGCATACGCTTACGTCAAAAACAAAACTATATCTTGAAATTAATTTCGAAGATATTTAAGGGAATGCAAACATTGTCATGATATATAATATTTCACATTAAGCTCGACATTGTGAGACACTGGCCCAGACTGATTCCTCCTCTTCATTCTAGTAATTTTATGCCGTGCATTACTTTCCGGAATAACTCTATGTGAACATCGTTTCATGTAAAACTGTAAGTTCTGCTGAAAGGAAAAATACGTTTGTCTTATGCCTACGTCCAGTCACGTACTCTTGTATAATATTGATTGCCAACATTTATTCATGAGGCCTTTCTCCGGCTTTCCTGCTTTGTTTCCGCATTTACTACACTTCAATTGGTCTTGTCTCGGTATCTCTGTTTGTTTTTGAGATTGGGAACGTGGGTAAAGAAGAGGATCCGGACAATCTCGAGGTGGATATGAATTCTTTCTAATCGTTTTATTACTGTCATGAGAGCTCAAGCGAGCGATTAGATTAGATTAGATTATTAGATTAGATTATACTTTATTGTCCTTTAGCGGAAATTTTTCTTTCGCTTCACCTACATATATACAATAAGACACACAAATAGAATCACATAGAAAACACAATGAAAGCTTACAAACGTAAACGTTAAACTTGATACATACTTATAAAAATAAAGACATCATGTAATGTGTAATCTAAAATGGGTGGAAGCTTACAAATTACAGACTGGAATTTAGTATGCTTATTGCACTTGGTATAAAAGATTTCTTTGAAATATTCTTGCGAGTTATGGGCACTCGATAGCGTCTCCCTGAAGGCAGCAGATCAAACTGAGAATACAATGGATGTGAGGTATCGCTTACAATAGCCTTGGCTTTCCTATATACAGATTGTCTATACAAATTACAGAGCTGGCATTGTTTCTTGTCAATTATTTTTCCGGCCATATTCACTACTCTTTCCAACTTATTCCTGTTGATACGTCAAACTCTTAATCTTTGTTGGGGAGTAAGATATGTTTGTTTTAAAGTGGCACTCCCACTTCATAACATTTTTAAAATACATTTTAATGCCAACGGTCGATAATTGACGTGGCGACTGCACGCGGATCGCGAGATATCGATAAAAAATGTCATTTCCCGAGAGTATTTTTCACATCCCGAAGTTTTACGATTATGACCTTCAATCCCCCGAAGGTGCTGATTGACGGTATTCTAGGGAGTCCATACTATGTTTGAACGACGCAACTAATTTACCTCCCACTACGCAGACTTTGTATACAGCATTATGCCTTTACCTCAGGTACTTTAAAAAAAAACTTCTCCTTAGTTTTTGTCGTTTTCATTATTCTCAATCAGTTGTAATATTATATTTTTAACCAATACCATATAGATATCATATTTTTACGTGTAAAATATTAGCCGCCTCTGACGACTACATTTTGTTGTCTCCCAGTGCTGAGACAGCCTGTCGGCCGAAACTAAGTTCCATTTCGTAAAAATGTTTCCAATTTGAATATGCAAGAAAATGTACAGTTCATATTTATATCACTGATATCATCTCCTACTGCGTCAAGGTAGTTTTTGCCATATTCAGTTTCAAAATGTTGAAATCCTGTCAATGTCCATTGCCAGTGTATTGTATTGCGTTGTCGACTCGAGTTGGCTAGCCATGCAGTGCGCTCTTACCAAGGCAAAGATGTGTTATACTTAGGTTTGCCGACCGCGATTATCCAGGGTGTTTCCGTAGTGAAATGTGTTTTTTTTGGCAAATGTACTCTAAATATTAAGACAGTTTTCCCGTAGAAAGGGTTAATCTGTGTTCGACCAAAATTGAGCCACAGACCATCACGATTACCAATGGGTAAGAATGCCAAGGCGCTCCCGATAGTTTTCCAAACGGCTATACCAGTCACCAATGCGAATTCTAGTGGAGTCAGCAAACTTTCTTTTTCGTTTTTTGCTGAGTCAGTAAGACTCGGCTGTCTCCTACGGGGCATGACCGATCACCGACGCGAGTGGTACTATGGCGTTCAGCAGCGTCAGCATAGACTTGTACTCCCTACGTTCGATGCTCAGAAGCTGAATTTAGGTGAGCCACCTGAATTGAAATTTTTACTTTTTTTGACGACATGTTTTTATCGATATCTCGCGATCCGCTCGCGGTCGCTACGTCAACTAGTGACCGTTGGCATTAACAAAATGTGTTTAAAAATGTTACTTAAAGTGGGAGGGCCACTTAAAGGTTTTCTATTTTGTTTCCCGTTGATTGGTTGCTTGTTTACTTTACTATCCAATGTACCCATAAAATGTTTACATTAAAAGATGGAATATATTAACAAGCAATTTATCAATCCCTATCACATTGCATTACATCTGATATGAGCTACGGACTCTGCAATGCATTGAGCAATTGTTAATTTACAAGCAGGGTGCACTGACACCATCTAGTTTTAAAAGCGTCAAATTCACCATCTTCCCATTGTCAATCCCTTGATTGGTTGTTGTCTGTCAAGTGTTAAATGTCTCTACTTCCTATTTGTATGGGTTCGTTTCTTTTTCTTTTATACGTGTCTTCTGTCATTTTTGTCATTCCCCACACAATAACGTAGGGGTACGCACAACATCTCTCTTTTATAGCTTGGCTTCTATACCGTCTTTTTAATCTTATAAATCAGCTTTGTTAGTCCCAACGGACACCGTCCGGGGGACTTATAAGTTTGGTCATGTTCGTACGTACGTACGTCCGTCCATCCGTCCGTTCGTTCACGCAGATATCTCAGAGATGCCTGGAGCGATTTCATTCAAACTTGGTACAAGGATTACTCCATATGTCATACATATGCATCTTGATTTGTTTTGTGATACGATCCAATATGGCTGCCATGCGGCCATTTTATTATGATTTTTTCATGTACAGGGCCATAACCCGGACATGTTTCAACCGATTTTATTCAAAATTGGTACAAGGGCATTGACCTTTGTCACACATATACATGTCAATTTGTTTTTGTAGCCATTTAATTACAATTTTTTTATGTCCTTAGCCAAAACTCGGGCACGTCTCGACCGATTTTATTCAGACTTAGTACAAGGACATTTACCTATGTCATCTATATTCACATTGATTTGTGTTGTGATAAGATCAAATATGGCCGCTGTGTGGCCATTTTGTTACGATTTTTTTTCATGTACAGAGCCATAACTCAGGCACATCTCAACCGATTTTATTCAAAGTTGGTACAAGGACATTGACCTATGTCATACATGTGGACGTCAATTCGTCTCATGATATGATTCAATATTGCCACATGGCCGCTATTTTGTTACAATTTTTTTATGTCCTTAGCCAAAACTCGGGCACTTCTCAACCGATTTTATTCAGACTTGGTACAAGGACATTGACCCATGTCATACATATGAACATTGATTTGTTTTGTGATACGGTCCATTGTGGAAAAAATGTGGCCATTTTGTTACGATTTTGTCATGTACAGAGCCATAAGTCAGGCACATTTCAATGATTTTATTCAAAGTTGGTACAAGAACATTGACCTATGTCATACCTATGCACGTCAATTTCTCTCACGATATGATCTAATATTGCCGCATGGCGGCCATTTGTTACGATTTTTTCTTGTCGAGAGTCATAGCTCTGGCATGTCTCAACTGATTTTATTCAAAATTGGTACGTTGACATTGCCTTATGTCATACATATGCATATTGATTTTTAGACAGTAAGATCAAATATGGCTGCGTTGCGGCGATTTTGCTACGATTTTCTTATGTACAGAGCCAAAACTCACACATATTTCCACCAGGAGTATTCAAAGTTGATACAAGGACACTGACCTATTTCATATATATGCTCGTCAATTTGTTTCACGTCATGTAGCAGTATCATGTCAATTATTGAAGTTTCCTTATTAGGCTGATATGTCAAGAAACACTGCATCAAATTTCATGAAAATTGGTCCAGTTGTTGAGCTTACATTGCTTTAACAGAGAAAAAGACATTTATCAGTTTCATTTTAATTAATTTGTAATTGCATATGTAATTAACTTTCCGAATTACAGTGATATATCCACAAATACTGCGTCAAATTTGATGGAACGTGATACAGATGTTGATCTCATAGTGTTGTAAATACTGCATTAAACTTTATGAAATATGGTACCGGTGATAATCTGTTAGTGTTAGGATAGTATGCAAGAATGTTTGGCTACATCCTGTCGATTAATTCCTAGTTGACTCATTTTATGACCTTTTGTAATTAGGATGGCGGCCTACATTGGTTTTATGTTTTCATCACCATTGTACTCATTCTTGGCAATTGAACGCCATCTGTATCAAAGTATTTTTATCACAGACTTAATTATTGAAGAGGATTCTATCCTCTCCAAGAACTTGTAATCAAAGTACCCATTAACAAGTGGAGACTGTGCCATCAACGATGGAATGTTCATTTTATCTTTTATTTACACCAGAGAAATGTTTAAACCTCTTTTGATGTTCTTTTATATAAATGTCATTATCTTAGTCAGGAAATCTGTATCAATACCATGTAAAGATAAATCTAGATAAATACTGGAATTGAGTGCTCGATGGCGTTACATGTTTACGATATCGAATGTCAATGGGTGAGAACCGAAATAAAATGAATATGTATTTTTCTGTCTCAGGCTAATGTCTTTCTAATGTGTGCCTTACTGACATGTTATTTGTCTCTTACGATGATAAAGGATCTAGATACGAAAATAAAACAGGAACTGGCAAAACTAAGTTATCATAAGGTGCGTACATAAGTTATCAAACGGTGCGTATATAACTGTGATTTCCAACTGCCTTGTTTACATCTCTATTATATGTTGACAAGTATTGAGATTATCTCACATCTTAAGCGTCGTACTTTCCTAACGTCAGAACGGCAGAGATCAGTCAATAAAATTGATATCGATCGTTCGACAAACCTTGACACACAATGCTTCTGCGCAGTATCATTTCTGAGCAGCATGTGCCAAGGCATACATGTGGCACTTCTACAAAATAAAAGTACATAAAATATCACACATTTGTTTGCAATTTCTATAAAAATGCATAGTGTGTATAACACACTTAATAACATATCTATCGCTTCATTGATAAAGAGTGATACAATCTAGCAATTTCATGAAAATCAGCGCCAGATTTGAAATGTCAGGAAGCCTGATATATCAGGCAATTCCCACCTTTCACATGGTAGTCAAGTAAACTTAAAATATGCTTCTGAGCAGACCTTAAATATATTCATTTAAGGAGGCATTGCAAAGAGCTAGGCTTATTTTGCTAAAATCACTTTTATTGCAAAGATTCATTCAATTTTTATCTGTTTGTAAAACGTGAATGAAACATTTGCAAAGACTCACCTTTCAGTATGCAAAGCAGTCGTAAGATGAGTGAGAAAGTGTTATGCGCAAGGATTTGATTACTCTCTAAACCATTCCAGGGTAAATCGTCTAAGGTCATAGCCTTATTATGGTAAAGATTTTTAAATCTGATGATAATTGGTCACGTGATGTTTATGAAAACGAATTGTTATTTTCGTCAAAGTACAGAGAAACAAGAGGATGTTTTCTTTTTCAGTTTTTGAAACTGCTACTGCACAGATATTATGTGAAGCATTTGAGAAAAGATGAAACACGTTCCGGGAAAGAAAGTCAAGATCAGCCCGAAAACGGGACCTCCGAAGAACAGTGAGTGTCGTTTACGCTTTAATTAGCCCATGTTATCTATACGCCAGTGAGTCACATAAAACAAATCTTGGGTAATTGCTGAATGTATTTTACCTTAAACAAGAGTAATCTTTCGTTTATTTGTTTTCTAGGAATGAAAGTCACGAGGATCTTGCCCTGTCTGACTTCTTAAATGACGTTCAGTAATCTGATATCAAATTATCATCATCTTCTGTGAAGAGGATCGTAGCTCGCTTTGATGTACAAGCATTGTACATATCAAACAAACATACAGATATGTCGCTCTTGTCACCATACTGTAGTGAGTTTTTCAACATTTTGCAATACAAAATATGCAAAGACCCATACAAACCCCGCCACCTAATTACGTCGATCCTTTAGCCATGCAGCTGATTACAATGCCACAGTGGACATTGTGCGTGCCTTAGAAACACATCGCTGTCGGGAAGCCTTTATATATGATCATACTCACGGCCTGGGTTCAGATGGATTTTTAAAGTCAAAGGTACCTTATGTTTTAAGGGAAATGCTATTTTATGATCTCACCTAGTCTTTGTATATTCAAAATCTTCATGATGAACTGTAGAATGAAAATGTATATATTGGTAGTCGATGTTACACTATATTGCTATATAAGGTCTTTTTCTATGTTTTCTCATATAAAAATCCATCCATCAATTTCAATACATTAGAAGTTGAATGATTATATAACAGAAAGGAACACGCTGAGAGCTGGGTACCAGATATGCATAAATTCAAAATATGCAAATGATATTATAATGAGGGACAGCCTCTCTTTAAGATGCAGCCTTTAGAGGCATCATGGCAGCCCTGCGACCGCAGGATACGGATCACCTGAAATTTCTTACTCTATTAATCCGTAATCGTTTCTTTTCAAACAAACAAAAATCATGTAAAAGCATTTTGAAGAGTAACGGACCACCAGGTTCCTTGTTTGTGCAGTTTTATAGCAATAAAGTAAGCGAAACGGACATTTATTTTCCCTGTAGCTTTGTGGCCTGGTCCATAGCAACGTCGTAAACATAGGGGGATACTCATCTGTAGATTGATTGGCTACAAAACAAGGGTTAAAGGCTGTGAACCAAATTCAAACTCTGTACACATATTTATGATTGGTTTTGCCGTGTTCCGTATGAATGGGAAGAGTGTAGGACTATGTTAACGCGAACGACGCATTTGTAACTATGCGATGACCTCACCCCAGCGTTCAGCAAACTCCACATATTTGATACCCGGTGGTAAGATGTTTAATGTTTTCATGAAGTTTACTGTTTATCATCTCGTGTATAAAAATTCTGTGTCCATTTCTTCTGAAATTGTTAGGGTTAATTGTCGATTAAAAGTGACGTTTAAACCCGGACGTTGTTTTACCGTATAAATAACTACACGGTGCATGTGTGTCGGCGAAGCCACGGACGCTTCACAGACACGCCTGATACTGTGCTTGGAGGGGCATTACGTACAGTTACCCACGTACCCTGTAACAGAAGTGGTACGTCCACGTTCAGTGTATACGTGCGTGTACACCGGCGGCCATCTAAGTATGAATAGGGAGTGGCGAAGTCAGATTTAGAACAAAGTTTCGCCGGCGATTTTTCAGTAACTAGATCTCGAACACCAAAAATAGTTGGTTACACAAAGTAATGCAGGTCTGGTCTTGGAGAAAATGCCCAATTGGGGTCGTCAAAGACGTGTTAACGAAAATGACGCAATTATTAACGGGACCTTGCACTGGCCGCGGTCAAAACTAACATCGGGGATTCACGAAAAACTACTCCACAGAAGTTGATTTTTTCCCTCCAGACTATGATAACACTTGTTAGGAACGCATAGAACGGATAACTTGAAAATCTATTGAGCGCTTTAACGAAAATCTGTATTTTCCCACTACGGAGAAAACCGACCCATCGCCACTTGTGAGCGCTTGGTGTGCGTGTTGGTTTGAAGCAAAATCCTCATTATGCATGCAAATAAGGTACCCACCTCTCAGCGTGAAATGTCATTTTATTATTGATTTAACCGTTCATACGGGTATATTCCCAAATGTACATTACATTACACTCAAGATCTCAATAGATTTTGGAAGATGCTGTAGCACACTGCAATTGTTTAAAAAACGGAATAGAGGAATTGCAAGGTTTACTTTTAAACATGTTCGTTTTTTCTTGTTATTGTTGTTGTATACATTGAAAACTTCGTTATGATAATTATGAAGGAAAGAAAATGTGAATCGTAAATCGATGTAATTTATAAAGTTAATCGACAAGATATTATAAGGGGATCTTGCACAGAAAATTTAAAACCAGGCCTGAATTGTAACATAAGAGCACTATAATGTTGAACTTTCATATTGAACCCGAACATCACATATTGAATATCACGTTGTATCTTAAATTTAAATCTTCTGAGGAAACTATTCTTATTCGTATACTCATAAATCCTAATTTCAGAACTTAATTAAGATTTGAATATTTTTGCAAAGTACCATTTGCTGTGATATTGGTTTTTATCTGTACAAAAAGATGTAAGGTCTGAATATACTTTCAATTTTGAAAATGTGCTCAGAGAAATGTATACGTGCAGTATTCAAGATCGTTGTAATTTTGTTGGATTGAATATAGATTAATGCTTATGGTTGTTCTTTATTTTTTATTAATGATAAGAATCCTGTACTTCAAAGTTGTAAATGTTTTTTGAGGAAAACGGTCGAAATTTTTTTAAATGAAATTGAAAGCAACCTTGTTACAGAGACGACAGGGTCTCTCAGTGTTTCTTCATACTGAATTGTACATTCTACAGTTTTGATTTTCTCTCATCAATTACTGAACGCAGTAACATTAGCTCTCGAAAACGTGAAGTAAAATAATGCTTATATCACAGAATGCGTATTTTTTTGAGTGGATGCTTTCACGAAATCTTATGTTTTAGTAACCAACGTCTCATTACTACATTACCGTAGCCATTTTCCGACAAACTTCCATATTGTTTGTCCTAAAACATTTTGTCGAATACCTCCGCAACATCCGAAATGTTCTTGGAAACTAAATTGTTTTTATTCACGTGTGTTTGTCAATACATATGTCATTTTCACTCATTCGAAATTGCAAATGGCCGACAAAAGTAGAAAAGCATATCATGCTATTACAGCTGAACATTTTGCACCCAAATGTTCTTCACATTATATTCATGGCTTATATGTACAATGAAGTCTTTTTCGTTCCTTGCACTGGGCAAAATCTTTGATATACGTTCAGTATTTTCAAGCAATAAAGCACACCCAGCGATCATATACCATGAGATTTTGACCAGTTCACGACATATATGCACGAGCGATAGCGAGTGTATATATGAAGTGAACTGGTCAAAATCGAGTGGTATACCTTCGCTGGGTGTGATTTATTGCTAGTATATCATAACAGTATATTGAAATTCTCTCATAAAACGTCAAAAAACAGGATTTTGGCTCTTGCCGAGAGTTCGCGCGTGTGCCAGCCGTGGTACATCGCCAATATACCACGGTTCTTTTCACGTCTCGACCAATCAGATCGCTGCATTTGCGCCATCAATATACTGGTATGATATTATTATTTATATTGACGTATATGTAAAACAAAATTAGTTTCGTACGTTAGGTATACCTTTGTATATAACATATCAATGTGTTGATATATATGACGTATATCTATGCAGAAAAAACGGTATACGGCCAGCGTTTCAGCCAGCGTGCGGCTTTGCGACATTTGACACAATTACACCCATCGCTCTCACAAAAGGACAAAACAACTTTCTGGCGGTAAATTTGGAAGTTTTTTATTAAGACTCCACTACAGTAAAAAGGCACATAACAAAGAACAAGTAAAACGAATAATGAAGCTGTGTCACAATCAGACTTGAAAAAGGTCAGAAAAGTAAACAAGACAAAACCATAAGTGATCAAAGCATTCCAAAAACTACAAAATACAATAAGGCAGTTAAATGGAACAAAATACAAGTATTCCAGGAGAAGTGGGAGAGGAGGGTGGGAAAGAAAATTGAAATGGGAGCAGCTCGAAAAACATGTGACCGAAGCAAGGGTATAAACGATCTGAGTAACACTAGAGGGCTACGCTAGACATTTAAGGTTGTTTGAGGGCGCACTAGCTCCTGGGATGTAATTAAATCAAATGACACATTTATAACAAATTACACCCATCGCTCTCACAAAAGGACAAAACAACTTTCTGGCGGTAAATTTGTAAGTTCTTTATTAAGACTCCACCAAGAAAGAGAACCGCCAGAGAGTTAAAAATAAATAAATAAATAAATAATAAAAAATTCAATAAACGTATGAAACTGCACTAACAGCAATTGAAAGCAAATGATAAAAGAAGAGTAGTAAATACAATAGCAAAAAATCTAATCAAAGGAACAAAATGGAAAGTGTCCGACTATGAAGGTGGAACATCGCACAAACGACAAAGAAATTGAGGCAAAATGACATAGCAGGAAACGAAAACTGCTATTAAGGAATGGGAAGTACAAATGTACACAAATTTAACGCAAGGATGCTTGAAACTGCTTCAAATATGAAACAATGAGAACATGCTTGAAGCCAACTTGTAGCCAGTATAATCTGATGCCACATAAAGTGGACTGGCAAAATTGTACAGAATAATACAACACTGCGAATCATCCATAATGTTACTGGTGAGATATACTGACTGGCTTTTGTTGTGTCCAATTTACCATGCGCTGAGATACTGACAAACGCGTAGCCATAGGTACCTTAACATACCGTTCATAGGCATCTGAACGCCAGTCTCCGTGCAATTTAATCAGATCTGTAGGAACCCCTGCAGCGTGAGCCAGGGTAGCTCCACCCCTACGCAAGCTATGTACTGAATAAAGCTTGTTATCTTTACCTATACCCCCCAGTAACTCGCTAACGGCGGATGAAAATGAAGAATGTGTTAATGAGACCAGTTTCCCTTTTTTTGGATAAATGAATGCCGGCATATGTCCCTGCGCCGGTACTAGTGAAATCATCTGTTTAAATGCCGACACAGGGCATAGTATACTACCAGGAATGGCTGCTAAAGGAATGATCAAAGTACGCTCATGACACTGTATGGTCTTTGACCAGCGAATAGCAACTGTGACAAAGTATTCTTTGACTACAAAATCTCTACGGCAAAGATGACGAGTGCGGTCAAAGGCCTGTCTAGAAGGAGGTACTAAATTGGACTTCCTGAGGAATGAAAAGAAACCTGTCAATATGGCGCACCAAACGACAACCTGAAATGGGTCTGCAAAATTGATTAGTGCAGACATGTCTTCCAACATGTGAACGGTAATTGGTAACTTCTGCAAAGGTGTGTGCCTGCTTGTCTTTTTAATGCCCGTCATTGTTAGCTTGTAACTCAGACACTCAAAAGCTTCCACACTGTAGCCAGTGAGAATGTGAAGTGTTTTAACGCCTGAGAGGTAGTTTGCAATGGATGCTGAGCTTCTGAATGATCTACTGAGGAATTGGGCATATAATGACAGAATGGTTGGAGTGGCTGGGAGTGCTTGTAAGCCATAGTATAGTGTAAAACTGAAATACGCCCGAAACTGAGTATGCAGGTTCTTTCGTGTACCAGAAGTGAATGCTGCAATTCTAGAATGCTTAACCTCCTGTCGCAGTAAATCTAGATCATGCCTGATATCTGCGAAGAAAAAAAAATTCAGAATGTCTTGTCCAACACAAACAATTTGTCAGAAACAAGGGTTTCAGTTAACTCACTACCGCGAGTCAATCTGCGAAATGACTCCTTGTATGAGCTGTGCAGATGCCAACGTGACAGACAGTCTGCTACTTGGTTCTTGACACCCGGTAAGTGTTCTGCCTTTAATTCAAATTCATGTGTAGCTGCAATCAACCAAAGCTCGCGAGCAGCAGCCAAAAGAAAAGGGTTGCGGCCTCTACCAGAGTTCAAGACTTGGACAGTGCTAATGTTGTCACTGTAAACCAATATGCGTTGGCCTTGCCAGCTATGACCCCAAAGTCGCGCTGCAACAACAACAGACAGCATCTCTAGGCAATGTATGGGGTGTTGTTCCTGTAAAACAAAGTGTGGGAAACTGGAGTGAAAAAACTGTGTGCCTGAAATGCCGCCACAACCTGAAAGACAAGCATCTGTAGAGAAAACACTGTTAGGAGCAGACCAGTCTTTGTTGGGAATGATGGATACGCCATTGTACTTTCTAAGGAAGGTAATCCACCACTGTATGTCTTTGCGAAATTGTGAGTTAAGATAGATATGGTGATGCGCACTCTGGACTGAGCGAAGGGTGTCTAGCAAACGGCTAATGAATAAACGGCCTGAACGCACACAACTGGAAACAAAGGAGAGTTTGCCAATTAAAACCTGCAACTCGCGCCTGGTTGCTTTCTTTTTAGACAACCACTGTGGTAATAAGCCTGACAGTTCTGATAACCTATCTTCGGTAACTTCTAAAGTCATTGTCACTGTGTTCACTTGCACACCAATAAATGAGAGAGACGTTGTGGGCAGGATAGCTTTGCGTACAGACTCCTCAATACCTAAATCACAAAAAAGAGAGCGCAAAGCCAAAAATGCAGACTGAGAAAGGGTAGGCTTTTCTGCGCCACAAAAGTCATCTAAGAAATTGACCGTGCGAAAGCCCAGTTGGTTATACATAGCTATGATTGCGTTTGTTGTTGCCTGACATGCGAGTGCTGCAGAGCGCAGGCCAAAAGGTAACCTTATGTCTATGAAAAGTGAACCCCTCCAAGTGTAACCAAGCAAATGGAAGTCGTGTGGATCGACTGGGAGTTGTCTATATGCTCTACGCAAATCTAGTTTGAATAAATGACAGCCAGGGCCAAGTTCTCTGATTAAGGATGTGAGGGCATCTATATTAGGGTAACTAAGGTGAAATGGCTGATCAAGGTAATAGTCTGCTGGGATACCGGCATTGATGGATGTGCCTGATGGGAAACTTAGGTCCATAACTGTGCGACGTTCCAAAGAATCTTTCTTCAGAACCGAAGAAAGGGGGGGTGTTGCAATGGGAATACAAAGTGGGTTATTGGCAAAAGGCCCAGCAGTTGCGCCATAGCTTACTTCTGTGTACACAAATGTATCAATGTGATTTGCGAAATGTAGTGCTGAACTGTGGTTTCGTGCACTCGAAACTGGCAGATTCCTCGATGTAAAGCCAACTGGCCACCCAAATTCAAGGAAATCTACAATTGGACTGTAGTCTAGTCCTTGAAGACGTGCATGCCATGCAGGAATGTTCAGAGATGAAGGAACGGGAATGCGAAGCCCTGCAAAATTTGGTCTGCCCGAGTTAAACACTACATGGTGCGTACTTACTAACCAATCTACAGAAATGCGAGGGCTGGGTGGCCAGGAAGCAATACGAGGAGGAATCCAGTGAGGGATGTGAGGAAAGTTAACTTTGACAGTGGAATTTGGTGGCACTGCAAAATTCCCCTATGTGAAACCGTAGACACTGTTCAAAACTTGAGGCAATGTTACAGTTGATGAGTAATCTACAGATTGATGAACAAAAACATTAAATGGTTTGAAACTAGGAGCAAGTGAGTATGCCTTTGAATCTTCCAAATGATGGAAAGCTGATGTCTCTAATGGTTCGCTTGTGCAACTTGACCCTTGGTGTACATACAATGGAGGTTGTTCCAATGTCACCTGACTGGGCAAATTCACCTCTTTTACATAGACAAAATGATCACTATCGAAATCACTATCAACTACAAGATGGGAAATTGTGAAAGAATTGCCAGTACTAAGCTGAACAATAGGAGCCAGAGTCTCAAGGCTGTGACCCTGGCCCTCAGAAACCAATTGTCAATCTTGGTGTGAACTTTTTTGTTTTTGTTCTCTGTACTCTCTGTCATTGATTGGACAGCCAATGGAAGCATGCCTTGCCTCTTGCTGTCTGAAGCGCAAGCAGGCTGAACAAACATGCTTCTCTAAACTACCATCTACTATGTGGTCATCTGACTGACTACATTTGTTACTCTGAAAGGCATAACAATACCTCACACGGCGTGCTTTTTTATTCTTAGCAACCATTTGTGATATGTTAGGCTGTGGGGGGTTTCTTACAAATCTGGTGTGGATATTATCAAAAGAATCTCCCAACTCCAACAACCCTTGTTCTAAATATTGCAAAATAATAGAATGATACTTTCGTACTCGATCCCATGGGTACAATTGAGCATCTGTTACAATATTCTGTAAGTGGCTTAGCCTATGTAAGGCGGTATCACTACTAAGGTTCATGCTTAATATTATTTCAAGCTCTCCAGAAACTAGCTGTGCTAATGTCATATCGTCATATGTTAAGGCATCTGGCCTATTAGGAGTTGGGTCTCTAATGAACTCGTGAGGCCAGGGTATATACTTCTTAACTCTATCAGTGGGTTTTCGTTTTGCTCCACTCTTAATACGTTTACCTTTGGTGACGGTCAATGTACTGCTGTGTTTGCTACTGTTATTGTTGCCGTTCGCACCTTTCGCCCTGGACTTCAGATTCTTGTGTACGGCAGCGGCACTTGCCTTGTATTCGCCGTCGGAACTGCCACTGGTGCTGTCTTCTGTATCGGAATTTGGCGAACTTGTAGAACTCACGACTAGAACCTGCTCGACGGAATCCTGCAGTTCCTTGTTTCGCTTAAGCTCCGACAAAGCTGTGACCTTGGTTTTGGCGCGCCTTCAGGTCCGGTTATCGTGGTGGTCTGTGACGTCATGGCCTTTGGCTTGCACGATTTTCATTACGTCTGCAATTTTGCTCGATATATCTTGAACTTGCGTTGTAACCGCATCTAATTGTTTTTGAACACTGCTGCCTGTCGAAGCACATTTGACTGTCTTCTTACCAAGACCCGACGTCTTGAAAGTTGCCTTCGGTCTTGCGCCTGCTCGGAGAATTCGTGATTGACCAGGAGCTGTATCGTTAGTGCTGATGGCGGGAACGGCAGAATCGACTGCCTCATCATGTTCCGTTTCGGACGCCTCGATATCTTGAGCATTTGCTCCGGCAGCCATACTTCTGAAGCTAGGGATACTCGTGCAGTGAGAACTATAACTGTGCGGCAGTAGTGTAACGTCGTGCTGATTTCTGGACGAAGTTTGTCTCTCAAAAAGAAAATTGAAATGGGAGCAGCTCGAAAAACATGTGACCGAAGCAAGGGTAAAAACGATCTGAGTAACACTAGAGGGCTACGCTAGACATTTAAGGTTGTTTGAGGGCGCACTAGCTCCTGGGATGTAATTAAATCAAATGACACATTTATAACAAATTTTTTTGTTTTGTCCCGATAAAATAACCGTTGTGGGTCACCATGACGCGATATGAGTAAGCCATATTTTAGTGGCAATTGAATTTTTAGACAGTGCCTCCTGGACAGAAAACTACGGCTAACAATAAAATGTTGTAAGATGTTGAAACAGTTTACCCTCCTTCCTACAAAGTTGCAATGTATTGAAACAGTTTACTCTCCTTTCTACAAAGTTACAAATTCCCTGGTACGTAAAACAAACACTGTTGCTGTTCGATACTACGATACATCTATGCATCACGGACGTACAACGTTAATGAATACACTGAGGCTTGGTTTTGCATGGACAAGTGCCGCGTACCGGTTGTCCTTGAGTTCAAGTTTTACCTACATTGCTTGCATCAAAATTTGGCCTGCAGCTACTCAGTTTGATAGTAAAAACCATAATTTCGAAGGAAACTTTCACAAACAACTCAGTTTGATAGTAAAAACCATAATTTCGAAGGAAACTTTCACAAACAGAGTCATTGTACAAGTGAAAAAGAGAAAAAACTGAGGTTTTCTGAAAGGTCAAATCTGGGTCATTTCACGTGATGTCATGAATGAAGACCCTTTAAGTACACAATTATGGTTCAAAAGAAACCACCTAGGGAGGGCCAATAGGTACAATCTTATGTTAAAAAGAAATTTCTTGGTGCCTTCCAATTTAAATGGCATTTAGCTTGACTGTCAGTTTTTAATTCTACTTTATTAAGAGTCATGGCAAAGGGAAATTGTCAACAGTACTTGCAGTGAGCATATTCATTTTCAAATCTTCACATTTGAGAGCTACAATTTTGCATGGTAACTTAACATCAAAGCAACAATTCAAAAGTAAAGCTATTAAAATTGTCCACTTGGCATATTTCAAACTGCTATAACTTATACAAGAAATGGTCAAAATGGTGTGATTCTGAATGATTTTAATATTTCTGCAGATTCCACCAGTTTAATGATATAATAGTGAACATCACTAGACATTTCTTGATGATATCAAAATATAAATGAAAATATTTCTGGACTAAACCGTTATCATAATCTTTGAAACAATGATTACTCTAAAACATTGGGGAAATTAAATGAACAATATCAATATTGTCTATTGTTTTACAGGATTTGGGTTTGGCCAAACCATTTTTGTCTCAAGAAAAATACTTATGCTTAAGATGCTATTGAGCCTGCTTGGTCACAACTATGACACAACACCAGAGCCTTAAACACCACAATAATTGTATCTACATTGCCACTATGCTACCCAATGCTTTTTTTCTGCATGGAAATTTTTTATATGTGTGGCTCACAAAATTTTCGTCATGACTCAAAACTGCATAAATTTGTGAACACTGACAGAATGCTACAGAAATATTCTGTATCTTTGGTAATATACACTTCACATTGCTACCTGATTTTTAGAATTGCCACCTAATTTTATTTCTGGTGGTAAAAGTTTACCACCAGAAATGAAAAAATATTTCTATCACTTTAATGTCATAAAAACACAGATAATTAATGCAATAAAAACTGAACAAATATTTCTTTAATGTAAAATACAAAACATTTTGATTTGAAAAATGAAGAACTCCTGAATACCAAGAAATTTGTTGCCACACTTGAGATCATAAACTGCCTAAAATATGTTCAAAGTGCCTACAAGATTTTTGATTTGGCTAATGAGTTGGCTAATCGTCTTGGTGACTTAGGGGGAGCCCTACAGTTTATGTGCATACCACGTGGTAGCAGTAAACTTAATGATACTGCAAGTTTCATGTTGGCACAATTTTGCACAACACCATTGACCTAATGATCGTTAATGCACTCACCTGACTTGCCTATTGAACACCAAATATGGTACCAGGTCATAATGACACATAATGACACTGTACTGTGTTGTTTTATTGAAATACATTACATGTCCCCCAAAAATTTAATTTTTCCCCCCTTCACACCTACTATGGGTCACTGTGTCCCCATGCAAGCAAAAGCTGGCTGAAACACTGTACACGTAATGCAGATCTTTGCACACAACAAGGGAACACTGTACTAGTGCATTTTATTAGTATACGTCCGTGTATACAGCGTATTTGACAATTGTAGAGAGTCAGTATGTGTGTATAATATTATTGTATATTAAGCATTGTACCTAGTGCTGTTCTTTTCTACCCTTGGAGAAGTGATCAATGGTTACATTCTGTTTAGTTAAATATAATTATTGATTTGCAGATATCTGACAAAAATATATATGTTATCAATACAATATATGTGTAAAGAATGAAGAAAAATTGCAATAAGCATTCTTTATCTTAGCCAAAGTAACCCTACCACCCATAATGGACGGAAGCAAACTTTGCATGACATAATTTTAGAGGTAAAGCCGAATAGATTATGGGGTACAAAGTTTGCTTAAGTCAATTATGCATGGCAATGCCAGTAAAATCATAGACATGGAAAAATCTCGGTTCATAATACTGCGTAACCAGAAACGTTATCAGTAGTAATCCCTGGGGATGATGTTAAAAACATCAATGGTATTGACAGAGTTGTAGTATAATTAACGATGCACATATGTGTTTACCTATGTCCGTGTTTCGGCTAATAATTAATCCTTTGTACGGGTGGCCTTTCGTCATACTTCCATTTAGAAACAAAAGTGAGGTCAGATTTTGTGAAAATAACTGTATCTGTAACTGTTGCAGTGACATTAAGAAATGTCTTAGATTAAGGCCTACCATGTCACCCGTCTGTGTGTTTACCGGTCACAGGAACAACATTGTTCCTTTAGGGTTTTTCGTTGTTTTTATTATGGAAAACATATACAACGCGCATATATTTCCAGATAAATGTTGAAATACGACGTATGACATCACAAAACACACATCGTGTACACTATGCCATGTTGGAGTTGACATTAAGAATTCTAGTGCAGATTTAAAGGTTATAGTCGTGAGCAATAACATTGTTTATATACCACAATGCAGGCTGTGATGGCAGGTTGAACAAGAGAAATGTCGACGTAATGTTCTGAAGCTTAAGGGAACATACAAAAAGCGTTTAAGCGTTTAAATATTTAACCCGGAGGAAGCCTTCATATAAGTTCAACACATTTGAGATTACTGTTTAATCTGTGTTTTCGTTCACGCCAAATGTGTAGTCTGAGTAAACCCTTCAATCATTGGCTGCCTGTAGACGTAACATTTAACTGTTGCAATAATACAAAAGTATTAAAACTATTTAGTATTTGAGCTGTATGATCAGTTTCTGCTGAAGTAGTACTTTAGGGATGGATCATTCGATCTTTGCATTAGGTTGGTCAGAATACTGATGTGCAACTGTGTTAACAATCCTAATATTTATATTTTCTGAGTTTCATGGCATGTACCAGAATTTCACACCTATTGCGGTTGAGCTTTATTGAAAAGTAAAATATATTGGCTGTTGAATTTTTAGCAGCTCTTGATATATTTGGATGTCTTTTTTTGCTATTTTTGACTGATTCTCTCCTATCTAATGATCACTTCCCTTTTTATAAGATTTTCAACAATTCTCTTTCAAAATCAAGAATAAAAATCAGAGGGTCACTGTGCAAATTTTTCACGAGAGACAAATCACCCAAGATTTGCTGATATTTAAATTCAAAATGGCCGCCGTCTATATATTAAATCTATGCAGAAAAACAAAGTTTTCGATTTTTGAAAAACTCAGCTGGTGAAAAGTTTTCTTACGCAAAGAGCTTTTAATGAAACCCACAAGTGGTAGATCAGGATTGTAAAGGTTTGACAGTTAGAATTACTGTCCCCGAGGCGCATTCTGTTTGACGTCTTCGGGCTTACCAAGATTTCCTTTTTTTCCTTTTTGACCGATTCGGTTCAATATCTGATGGGGATCTCATAATTCAGTGGAAAATGTAAGAACGTCTAACGTAAAACAAAACTAGAGCGTTTGTTTAACAGTGTAGATTTGTCGGCATTGATAATGTGCAACTTTTCTGGAAAGCTGCACATCATCAATGGTGACAAATCTACACTGTTAAACAAATGTTCTGAGTTGGTTTCAAAATGTGGCCACCAAAACAAATATTATTTATCGAATGTTAACACCACCTACAAATAGAATGGTTCATCCCAATCATATATGTAAGAGTGTCGAGCTAGTAATCCTTTCACTTCTATCTGAGCATAGCAAGATGCATGAAACTTAAGTAATAGATTTCATTACTTTGTACTTGAAGTTATATATATATATATATATATATATATATATATATATATATATATATATATATATATATATATATATATATTTGCTGATTCAGAATGCACGCAATTGTCATTTGTCTGGGGTATTTTTTTTACTCTAGACTACCAAAACAATTCAAGCCTGCGAGTCCGTTTACCCAGAAATGCGTTCCTTGGCGACAACGTCATACGGGATGCATCTAGTTACTATATGTTTAAAGTTCGGGTCCAGGCTTGGATTCTCTTTTCCGTTGACCGGTGATAAAGTAAACTGCTGAAACAAGCAGGTGAATATCAGAAGCATTCCATTCCTTGCCAAAACCTCTCCTAGGCACGCACGGCGTCCAGCGGAAAACGGGAGGTAACTGTCTTGTCTTTTCCGAACATTGCCTTCGTCGTCTACGAATCGTTCTGTAGGAAGGAAAATACAAATTTCTGTACCTTTCTTTACAGGCTATACCTCTACATAAAATTATTCAGTTATTTCTCATAATTTTGTGTGTCAAGGTATAGTCTGCCCTGAACAAATTAACTAAAGGGTACCATATGGTTGTTATATCATGGCATGTTTTTGAAAAGTGATCAAGTTGTAAGTGAATGTTTTCTTAACCGTATTAGCATATGCAAATGAGTTATTTTCGACTCTGACCTCAGCTACGGTATAACTTACCCTTTGACTTGAATCGCAACATCTAAAACACAGCTCATTTAAGGCTGCCTTTACAAAAAATGGGTAGGGGCTGGAGGAATTGGGGGGATTCGAAAATTTTGGCGGTAGTCGAGGGGGACTTGAAAGTTATGCTCTGCCTATAGAGGGGACCTGAAAATGTTTTGGTTCCGGACATTTTGATATAATCCAATGGTACTAATGTTAGTATTAAGTAAACAAAATCTTAAACCATTTTGTCTCGTTTCATGACTTAAGCCTCAAAATAAGCGACCTAGCGGCTGATAAAGACCCGCTGTGTTATGTAGAGAAAAGCTATTTGTGACATATATGTTGATGAAGAAGGTGGAAATCTATGATAGCTTATTTCAGTAGACTGATAAGAAATGGTAAAATCAGCTGCATAAGTACAATATGGAAGATTACATCATAAGTTAAACATATCACATTCCCTAACAGCATGTAAACAAAAGCAATGAAATGAGTAGTTTTTTGAGAAACTGGGGCAAAATTGTCCAAAATGCCACAAAATTCATCGAAATTTGAACAAATTTAACTAAAGTCATCCTAAGTGACTGCATATCAAATTTCAAAGCAATCGCACATTCAGGGAATAAGATTATTTTACAGCAAATAGCCCCAAAACATAAATAGGCAAATATCACCACGATTTGAACAAACTTAAGTGAGGTCACCCCAAGTGAACTGCATTTCAAAATTCAGAGCAATCGGACTTGCGGTCTCAGAGGAGAAGCCAATTGTTGATGGACGAAGGACGACGGACGGACGACGATGGATAATCAGCCTATTTGAGAAGCTATCCGTCGTTAACAGCGGAGCTACAACATTCAAAATGTTTGGATGCCATTAAATTTTCATAAAAACAACAAGTTGGCCTTGTAATTGGGCACAACTGTTGATAATTTTTTTACCGATATTTCTATTCAATGTATCAAATACTGTTTCTTGTTGTCTTTCTACGGCATGCCGAAACACACAATATTCAGTTTGTCAACAAAGCCTGTATTTCTAAATATTTGTGATAATTGAATTAGCGTCCAAATACACGTACACAGACCGTGTCTGCAAGCTGAATACCGGACAGCTCAACATGCTTTAGGAAGAACAAAAAGGAAACAGTTGTATAAATTGAGCAGAAATATTGTCAAAATACAAAGTTAATACAGCTACTGCCCTGCTACTGCCTACGGGCAGTGTCACTGTCACTGATTACCGGCAGTGACAGTTATAGCTCTGACTCTGATGTAGTTTAAGAGGAGTTTGGGTCATAGGGCGCTCAATTTACAGTGAAACATGCATGTATTTGTCACAAGATCAAGCCAGAGAGTAACACATAAAAAACTAGGAGACTTAACAGTTACCGCGGATTTTTGAATTTTGGCATATGAGAATGATCAAATATTAGGAAATAAAGATGAGGGTCACTATTCTTGATTTTATACAAATGTACGGTGAAAACTCACAGTTTTATCGGAAATCTCTTGAAATCAATATATAAAACCATTTATTTCAAATACATGCAGTGAATAAAATTTTAACATTTCCTTGTACAATAACACAAAAGTAAAACTTTGAACAGTAAAGACTCTGATTTAAAAGAAAAAAATGTGACTAAATGGAATTATTTATCTTTTATCCAAATTTGCCATTATTACGCCCACAATTTCTGAGATAAAAATGTTTATTTGATGGACTATTTTAACCTTCCAGTATTGCCAGTTTTTTAAAACATACATAAGTATTATCTAAGCCTTATATGTCTTGTAATTTAAAAAAAACACCACATTATTCGGTAGGACACTGTCCTCAATTTTCAAAATTGGCAAAATGTAGTCAGGAGTTCAAAATTTGCATACTGTCTCGTGTAATTTTGTGTGCTATCCAGCTTGTGCCATTGACCTGGCAAGAATTGGATAAACTCAAATCAGCTTTGACTGATAAATCCAAAAGATACACTGATGCATTTTAAAATCAATCAATTTCAGAAAGGGGCGCAGGAACATGGCTCTACGACCTTCTGATAAGAGGAAGTATATTGAACATCTGCGAGCAGAACTACGTAATACATGTTTATTTTTACCCTGCCTGTATGCCTAATGAATATGCGGCTATGTGAAAATTTACGGGGGGGGACTTCAAAAATTTTGAATATATAGACGGGAGGGACTTGAAAGATTGTGAGGGTATTGAGAGGTGCATCTGAAAAATAATAAGATTGACATCGCGATTCCTCCGCCCCCGCCCAACCATTTTGAGAACGCGGCCTAAGTGCTGCATTAGCTCGTTTTTTATGTCGCTACTTTTATTTGGTAGGCAAAATAACACACTATATTATCAATCCATATTTGCCACACAATGACCTTGTCAAAACACTGCTATATAGAAATTTTAATTCAACACACCTGGGCAAAATTTCTCAGGCTCCTTCCAGTATTCCTCATCCATGTGTAGACTCCATAGGTTTGTCCATATTTGTGTCCCTTTTGGTATGTTATAGCCACCTGGGGGGCGGGATATGGCAGTATTCAGGCGTGTAGAAAATCGAATAATCTTGGCAAACTATGCAATCAAATTGTTCGAATAATTTTTATCTGCTCTAATCAAATACTAAATTCCAGAAATAATAATAATTCTTGTGATAAATGAAAATAACTGCACTTATCAAAAGTTTAAGAAATCACCATTGCTGTTAAACGGAAAGCAAGAAATCACTAGTATGTACAGCCCCCGATAGGCGAAACGTCCATAGAAACGTCATCGTTCTATTTACTCTTCCTAACTAGTAAACCATAAATGTACTTGCATCGAGTGTTTAAAAGAAGGTGAAAAAACCCACCTATAGAAGTGTTCTCCATCGTTTCATGTGGTAGGTTCAACGATAAAGTAGTTCTGATTCTCATTACTTCGTGGATGACAGCTTCGCAGTACGGTAATTTAGCCTTGTCGGACAACAATGGTACACGATCTTTTCCGATGGCATCATCTATTTCTTTGTGTACTTTCGCCTGAACATCGGGATAGTTTACCAAGTACGCCACACACCAATTCAAGGTATGAATTGTTGTATCCATTGCGGCTGGCATGAAAGTATAAGATTGGAAGGTCTGAGCATGTTGCAAACAGGTGTGAGTTTGTCATACGACGGTTTCAATGTAGTTCCAACTCACAACGTACGGCACCCTGTCACCTAACGGAGAAGCCACAGATAATCTAAAAAGATGGGTTCAAAATCTGAGCATATAGTTCTTGCAATTTTTCTGACCGCGTCTGCTCCACACGCTGTAGAGTTTGTGAAGTACTCACACTCTAAATTTTCCTATAATTTTAAAATATTTAGTGGCACGACGCCTTTTTACGAGTGTTAGGTCAATGCCAGCTTAAATACTGATAATTATTTCGTATGGGCAAGTCAACAGTGATTTTAGAGTTACTATAAATTTACTGTCACTGCTATAATTTCCATGAGCACCATAACTCCCTATATTACCACAGAATACTACAGCCATCTTTCACAAAACACTGCATTTTGGTTCAAGTAGACAATTCTTTACTAGAGTACTTCAAATTTAAGTTCAAACCAAGCAAGCAAGCACCGTTGCCGATATCAAACCTGAAAGGTCCACACTAGTTTCCACCTTAACTATCCTAATAACAAGTAATCAAGAACTAATTGTAAGTGTTTTGAAAAGAGAAGGGAAAACAACCCCATGAGCTTGAATCTTTAGCCAAAACAAAGGTGTAAAAGTATGCTTTAATAAGTACTGGGTGCATCAACTGATCTAGCGATCCTACCTAATCACCTCATCAAAACAGTGTTTTTGGATGTGAAGGCCTTCACACAGAGAAACTGTGACATGGTTTTTAAAACATCATTACCCGAATGCTTGTACAGTAGTGACCATATTATAAAACTTATGGTAAGGTATAAAACGTATGGTAAGGAAAGATATACACTAAAGTCACAAAGCACAGCACATCACAGCATTACATAAATATATTCAGAAAATCTTCAAATTATATGACTGACGTGCAAGGTTCATGCTGGTAATGAAAACTAGAATTGATGTGAAGTGTTCGTTTCGAAATATAATGAGTGAAACCAGTTCAATGTTTTCCTTGCTCTCCATGGCCTTGAAAGCCAAACTTCCGAGCATAGGATTCATGAAATTTGCCACGAGTGTTTCTCGTGATATTTTAAGAAAGCTTTTTATCATTTCCAAACTCGGTAAAATAAAATCTACAGCTTGTCACACAACCATAAACATTCAACAGACTGACTATATTTTTCCGGCTGTTCTTCTACTCAGACAAAAAGTTTTGTATCGGTCGTATTTCAATTTATGGGAGGATGTCGCACAACGCCGTGCCAAATGTTTCAACAATATTTATTAATAGAGTATAAATATATACTCAGTCAGTTGTTCTTCTTAAATAAATCCTTAAACGCGTTTAAATAATATAGAGAAAGCAATTTTGTCCACATGACTGCATTTTATGTATCCTTTTAAAATATAGCATACATCCTAAAATATAAGGGATGTGTTATTAAAAGATTAGGTAAAGATAAAGATTGACTGCAATAAAACTGTTTTCTTCGATTGAAATAAAGCTCAGTGGGATTAAAGAAAGAAAACTTGAAAAGTAACAAAATCACAACAGTATAATTATTGGCGCAAACCCTTGAAATGATAAATATTCACGTGATCTGGCAACCATATTTGATTATTCAAAAACCTAAATAATTGTTTCTCCGGATGACCTAGGGGTCTGGTCGATTCGAATATTTGTGTATAGCAAGCATGTTCTTCAAAATTTGACGATAAAATAGCGATCGGTCACATGACCTTGGCTGCCATCGAATTTTATAGTTGGACCATCAACCATCACCATCAGCTATTATACGTGTATGTACGTCAATAAGTATGGGTCTAAGACTTTACAAACTCGTTTGTTAAAATATATTATTTGTATTTACCAGCATTGGACAAAGACCGAACAATACAAAGCCAAATGCTCTACGTATAAAAAATTAGCTCTACATTTAATAACTATGGCGAGAAATTGAAAATTACATTTAAGAAACGAGTACAGTGGCTGGAAAACAATGCATGCGGATCCCATATTATTATTAACTGTATATGAAGTTACTCAGCAAGCTCGTACATGCGTTGTGTAATATTTTTGAAGAATGGAGAATTGAAGACAATCACTGTACTCTAAACGAATTTCCTCTATCATCCAACAAACATATGAATGAATTACCTCCAAAAATATCAGCTACTATTTGTCGTACATGAACGTCCGTCAACTCATCGGCCTGGTCTTTACATTTCAATTCTGTTTGGAACCTCAAAACATCATGAACAATATCAGAAACGCTACCTGTCAAAGAAGAATATTGAAATGACCATGAGTGATTGACAACGAACATTATCATTCTATGATGATTAGTTCTTATAGTATTTTTTGAGTAACAGATTGACCAAGGAAGCAATCCTAAAAATGTTGTTCATATCATAAATGAGATAATCATTAGGAGGAAGAGCATAATGAGAGTGATAATGTAGATGATTGTTTTGTATTTGTTGTTAAAATTAAAAAAAGTTATTGTTATTACCGCAGTAGTGTAAAAGTAAGATATTATTTGTTTATTAATAAAACGAAGACGTCATAATGAATCATTACGGATCAAAATGGTGAAGACAGAAAGCTCAGACACAGCGGAACCTATTAACTTCATGCACGAGAGTTTATGATATCTATTATACTTTTCTATTATATGTAAACGTAGTTATAATCTATGAGAGCATATCATTATAAATTCCAGCTAAATCTACATTTCAGATACATGTCACACATGATTCTTGACTATGCTATCATTTCAACATTTCTGCCATTAAGTTATTTATACTATACCTTCTTGTATATTCATCCTATGATCGTCGATCTTTGACTGGATAAATGCTAACCAAGTATTGGAAACTTTCTTCATCTGACGGATGGATTTAGTTGGTAAATACTTAAATATTGGCTGCAAGTCAGCCAGCGTCGTGCCAGATCCAAAGACATCATTCATGTCGTCAGTGATCTGTATGATGTTTTTGAATTCAGTGTCATCAAGGTCATAACTGAAACAGAGGTGACAAATGTCAAGATGACGAAGACGTGAGAGAAAATATGACATGCCATGCCACCGTTCTGCAATGATAAAATGTCAAAAGATTGTCATGGTACTTCAAAGAGAGGGGTCGATTTCAAGTAATAATGGTGCAGTACTTATCAAGAGAATTTCTACACCACCGTTCGAGAATCGAGTAGTGAGTAAGCCTTAAAGCTAACTTTTATCGTAGGGCTAAAATAGGTGTCACTTTTCCAATAGCATCTAACAGTCTGAGATTTTCGTGTTTGCAATAAGTACATGAATAGCGGACAACTGTGTCTTCACGGCCGGAACATCAATAGAATAAAGAGTCTTAATGGTCTTAATGACACAAAGAAAGACTGTAAAACATATGATTCCACGTCACCAGCAGATCAATGCAAAGTCCGTTGACATTTGCATTGCATGTACCAGACAATTAGAAAAATACGCCTTAAAGAAACACCATGTTCTCATGATTACTTGAACACAGCAGAATAAGAAGCTCCGAAAGGTGAAAACACTTAATCTCATTCGATGTCACGCATTGCTGTCTTAGATAGAATAATGAAGCATTCAGGCATCTATGTGAAACTATTTCATTAGTTGAAAGTCAGCTTTGCTTTATATACGTTCTTACTAATAATACACAAACTCAATCATCATACTGACATTCCTTCTTTTTAATGTCAATGATGTAAGGTACTGCAAGGTGCGCATTAGAGCCGCGAATAGCGTTGGAAAATACTGCCCGTTCGCAAACTTCGTGGCTTTTGCGCCATAACCATATCATTCACATCATATATTCGTGACTAGGGCATCCAATTGGCCGGGTTGTGACCATTACCGTTACCACGATAAATTTTCTTGCAATTTCCAACGCCGGTATTTTGCGCGATCTATGTGCGCTGAAAGTCTACAGTTCACAGCCCCGGCATATCTTGCCCTCAGTCCTATGGGTCTCATGAAAAAGTCTTAGCTAAACAGTCAATTGTAGCGCGAAAGCAGATTTATTCTCGATCGCAAATATATATTGATAATTGATCTGTTGAAAGGTTTATATTCAATAAAATGTGAAAGCAAATAAAATGATAACTGTCCTAAAGCTTGTGCAAGCTTTTATTAAAGAGTTTGCAAACTTACTCGACATTCCTATTTTAACATACAAATGACTTGAATAATGTTGCCATAGTTATTGGAAATCCAGTTGGAGGTTTCTATGAGTAGTTCAGATCAGCTACAATCTAAGCTACCCTAGATATTGGGTTATTTTATAGTGTATTGAGGCTACAACATTGAATACAGTTTACCATAAATGCCCAATTGATATTGTTGCGTGTACGTTGCGTGAGACTACAGCTGACGCTAATTTGGTCATTTCTTCATTGATATGTGTATTTAAATAGGCAAGCGAACTTACTTGTGACCGAAGCAAATATTTGAAATCACATTACAAACAAACATCGTCAGTATTGATTTCGGATCGAACGGTTCTCCATTCTTGTCTACAACGGCTTTCTTTATACGAGGAAACGCCTCCTGTGTAACAATTTTTTCCAATGTGTATCCGTTGGCGTAATTCCTAAAAAATACAATAGTGTAGTTAATCAAATAAATATAATCTGATTTGCCTGTTGTTGAAATTTGTTTCCTTTGCATCAGATATGAAATCGTCATCCACTAACGAATGATCAGTAGAACTCAATTGTAGTCATAAAGTAGCAAACAAATTATTCCACCATTGCTTTCTGCTTGTAACAAAACAGGGGCGTAAGTGTTATAATGTCCATTCTGATTGATTTCAATATTTGTCAGATTTTTATCCCGACCTTATTCATGAAATTTGTTCTCACTCGACGATTTGAAATTAAAATGAATTTCTGAGCAAGCATGAATGGAAAATTTACGAGGACACTAGAAATTTGTCTTCTTATTAAAAGTTAAATTCAAAACATACTGCGTTAAACGTTTTGTAACAGTTTTCTAATTAACTCGACTAAAGCAAAATTATAATTTTATCGAGTACGACACTTTTCAGTAGGCCATTTAATGAAAAAATAAATAAATAATCATTAAATAATTAATAATTAAATAAATAAATATGTAAATAAACAAATAAATACACCCTATGGCGAATCCTTGAACACAGAGTGCGATGTTTCACAATGAGAAGCAGAAATAGTAGAAAGGCTGGAGGCATTCCTCTGACAAATATATCATGTGCCAAATAATGAGCAAAATCTATTGGTGAACTGCAAAACTAAATGAAAAATGCAAGGATCAGAAATTTCAAACAAAGAATTTTAATGGTGATATCACACGCAAGCCATAAGGGGTCCAACGTCACTCTTTCATGATCTATTCAATAACGCCTCTCTACTTATAAATAGTAAACATATGGTTTGTCACTGTATAGCATAAACGGTCTACTACCTGGCGACCTTAGCTATCCTGGCTATTTTTAAATAGAGCTTACCTGACTGCTTGGTGTCCAACTTTACGCAAGACCTTCCACTTCTTAGAGAAATCACCATTAATAATATTTTGATCTCCCTCGCTCAATAGGTTCACTATATTGACATTTTTTCACGATGATAAATACATTAATCATTTAACCTCCAAAGATTTTTTGGTGAAGTCAAAAGTTTTGGGATAAAATAAGTGTTAAATCAAAGTTTAATCATTGATAAAAACGATAGGCTGGATGAGTTTTATGCTTAAACGACCACAAAGTTGTTGCCATTATAAATAGCGGATCGGTCGCCCTCCACTCTCATATAATTAAAACTATAAGGTCAAGGATTCTCCAGTAACAATGTAATATGGATATTTCGGCAACGATACATCTAATTTTAGCCAACGTGCACAGTACAACTCGGTCAAAGACTGTTCATGTGTACATGTATGGATGCTTTAATATTTAAAATGCGTACTAATCATATGTACTTCACTGGGCATTAAGGTGGAGCTGCACTTTGCCAAACATTTTTATCAAAGGAATATATTTTATCTAGACGATCCTATCTAAGATGATGGAAAGCCCTTCATACTGTATATTTTCAAAAGCGAAGAATCTAAAGTTTAGCATGGTAGTAATACCGGTAGTTTACTCGAATGGTGAAGGGCTATGTAATTTGCGTAAAAAAATCAGTTTTGGTGTTAAAAAACACTTAAGTAAAAAAGTTGATACTATTTGCTGAAATGTTATTCAAAATGTAAGAACTTCATTGCCTAGGCAGTCGTTTAATTATGTAACATTAAAAGAACATAATGTGAACATTTCAGAAAATATAACCGAACCAAAAAGGAAACAAATTCTTTGGAAATTTTGAAATCGGGAGAAAACAGAAGCCTTGAAATTCGGTGATTGACATATATTTGCATAAATTCACACCTCTTTGTCACGGAACTTACTACTGCTTGACGAGCTTAAAGCCCGGGGCGAAATGGACCGGGATCCGGATTAATGCCAAGTTTGGGTGGGCATTTGGGGGCATGGCTCTGCATAATGAGTCTGTTGGTAACGGTTGCTATCGTTCGCATTATCTGCGTAATCTGTTTGCTCTCAAATCACGCTCTGACTATAAGCTTAGGTACAGCCTTCGCACTACGCGAAAGAAAAAAAGAAAGAAGGAAAAAAACAATTTCATAAAAACGGAAGCGTGCTGAGTTGATCTACTGAAGTTTTTGCTGAGTTGATTTACTGAAGTTTCGGGGTCACATATCCACATACGAAAATGGCGCCGTACGTAGTGGAAATAATCATCAAGAAAGTAATAAACATAAACATTAAAAATAATCCGAAGCTGGCTATTTCGTATGTTGAAATCATGAATTACCGATCTGAACATTGACTGAGAAACACTGTCGGGAAAATGGTAGGAAATAGGTGAACGACGTGACGTCATGACCGATCGCTAAAATAAAAAAATAAGTTCACTACATCACGGAAGGATCGAGATTTCCATGAATCTCGCGTACCACGATATCTGTAAGCGATCGAGGTCGGCTGCTCGGTTGCTTTGATGGTGACCCCGGACATCTCATCACGAGTTATGTTTATTTTCGGAGCAATGGGATGAACCACGGACTGGGTTCATAGATATCTCCGTTATTGAAGAAATTAAAGTCCACCTTTGTCGAAATCTTACGATGTAGTGCCAACTCAATGAACCGATCTCGGACACACGTATGATGACGCTCACTTTCTCACCTTGAACTGACATTGACAAATACTGTTTTGATGTCTTTACAAGCTTTGTTTAATTCTCATAACAGAAGTCCAAACGTAACTGGGGCAACCGGTATGTCAAAACCTTACCAACCCTCCGAACACGACATGTCATTGCCATGTGTGAGAACACGTGTACGTACGGCCGTTTTCAGCCCGGGTTTTCAAGGCTAGCATTTATATCAAAAGCGACTGTAGCGTACCGGTACTTTCGGCCGTAGATTTGGGGGGCTGTTTAAAAAAGTGGCTCTCTTTGACTGACTGACTGTAACTAAATTGATCATGGAGGCTACCGCCATGCTTTAGTATTTAGTTGTTTTCGATGTCATTGTAAACTATGGACTCTGCCTGCAGTTCTGTAAAATACGGTGTACGCACTTTTCGCAAGGATACATCGTACCGGTACTGACTCCTCTCTTCCTAAGTCACGACCGAAAATGGCTCACTTTCGCGATGTCATTGCAACATAAACGCTTGTTAGTAAAATAGTTTATGACAACCACGAAGTTTTCATTCTGTGTGCACGCCAATATACATGTAACTCTAGGCGTACACATGGTTTGTTTACGTCGTAATTATTCTCGTAGGCACAGCAAATGTTTGACCAGTTTACACCTCTGCGCGTCACTGAATGATTGACAATTGTTTAATTAAAACGCGGAACGACTGTTCCCTGGGGGCAATTTCCTTTGTTACGAAAGCGATTTTTCCCCTACATCGTCGTAATTTTAAAAGGCTTTGTGAAACTTTGAGGATACCTGTATGGCCTACGTGTTTATGAAACAGTCTATGTTTATGGTATGCCAATAATGTTTGTTTGAGAATCGCTTCGGCTGATTTTCACGGAGCGGTCTACCTTGCTGTTGCCAGTTGTCACTCAAGCGCCATTATGAATTTTCGATGAGTTAGGGGTCTTTTATACCCCGCACCGGGGTTTAAAGGTGAACTAAATGAATATATTAATCTTGGGTTAACAAATTTATCAAGATTAATGAATAATTGCAAAAAAAAAAAGATTTTGCGCAAAATACGCGGTTTTGGTGCAGCGCCCCGTAAGTATTTTTAAGCTAACTACGTTCCAAAGAGGCTTGCAGTGTGACGAAAATTTTCAAGGTGCCTTATAAGGCAAATTGATCCCAATGGTGCTCTATAAAACGCTCGGGGCAGAGCTATATAATTGCGTTTGCCGGTTAAGTCATGCTCTTCGTGTCATATAATTCGTGCAGCCAAATTATAATGCAAGCATTATAGTGCTTATTTATTTATCAATTGAGGTTAACCCTGACACAGAAAAACTAATTTTTTATCTCACTTGTATATATCCAGGGTCTTCCCGAAAATTCATCCTGTTTTTCCAAGAGGGCTTCTCGCACAAGCTCGATTTTATTCAGCACAACAATGCACTGCATTCCGATTTTCAGGGTAAAAATATCGCCGTATGTCTTAGCGAAGTCACAAATTGTCCGTACTGGACTTTTGGCCAGATCTGCAACGAAATAGATGACAAAAGTTAAAACTGCTTTCCGTCAGGTGTTTTCATTGATTTCGTTTTGATTAAGGAAGTAAGATGAGTTTCCTCCCTTTTTTGTGAACAGGTCAGTGCACAACAACATATGATTTGCAAAACTTAACCAAACTCTGGGTAGAAGTAGCTCAGTGAAACTAAGAAGGTGAATAGTTCAGTCAATCTATGGCATTTTGGCACCAAACCCAACACATATCGAAACATAACTTTTTCTTCGGAATTCATTTTGAGAAATGGTACCAACAACATCAATTTAAATATTTACTCGAATCTGCCTTTGGGAAATATGTCTAATTTACATTAATTAAATGTGGCTGCCAGGTGTCTGACAAAACAACATTATTGGCCATATATCACATGGTAAACAAGCTATGTCATCGATTTTAAAGTCTAACATTACTCATTTGGTACAGGGAATCATTTTTGAGATATAATGTTTAATTTGCATAAATCCAATATGGCTGCCAACATTCCTGCAAAGCAACATTTTCGCCGGCACATAACGTCATAAACAAGTTATTTCTGTGATTTGTAAGCAAAAGTACATTTCGTTGACATGGACAAACCATTTTGGTGGTACAGTGTTTTACATGGTCATGATAATCATTGGCATAAATCCTATATGGCAGCAAAAGTTCCTTCACCATCATGTCCTACAAGTCATTAACCACGTATTAAAACAAGCTATTTCAGTGATTTTTAAGTTTAATATATTTCATGGTCATAAAGGAACATTTTTGAGATTCAATTTTTTACAAAAGTTCTATAATGATATTTTTCATAAATCCAAATACCCAAATACTTAATAGTTTCTAATATAAATAAGGTTCCGGTATATTGTAGCACTAACAATCTATCAGAAAGTAGGTGATGCCCTTGGACATGTATTTGTATTAAATATAGAAAATATGCTATTAAAAAATTATAATAGCGGTCCATTCAACACAAAAAAGTCCATTTTAACAGTTTTCAGGGGCACTTGAATGTATTAAAATATTTTATAAATATACTGTATTTGTAAAGACGTTTAGGCTGATTTTAGAGACTTCGATATATGACTTGATAAACAGATTAAACCAAGAAATGTACTTAAAGCTCTTACTATTAAGATATACACATATTATTTTCTACATATAAAAAATTGTTGATGGAGAAGTACATTTAATGATTGTAAGTCGTCTGAATCATTTATTTCCTTCCTAACTGTAATTTGTATTGGTGTTTCATGCTATACAGTGACAAACCATATGTTTACTATTTATAAGTAAAAAGGCATGTACAAAATGAGTAGTTTTTATTTTAAAGTGAACTCCCTCATTATGGATGAGTATATTTTTAGTAGACCAACCTCAGATGATAGGCAGGAAGTCATCATACATAACGGCACAAATAGAATGAACACAAAGCTGATGTAAACACAGAAACAAAAAATAAAATGACAAAACAACAAAATGCCACAAAGCACACAAATTAAAACTTAGCAGTTTTGCAGACAAAGTCAAATTCATAACCACTTTATCACCACACAAATTCATAAAGACTGCATGCTTAAAATTATTCAAACACATATTCATCCCTACAGAATCAAACTTCAAAACAACACAAAAAATACATCTGGAAAAAGACACTTCTATGTATTGAAAAACAAAATGGACCTGACATACAACAGGAAACACAAAGTTCAGGAAACTATCTGAAAGCTATGTAACTGGTCCCTGTGAACGTCCCTTTTAATGACCTCTTGTGCCTTTGCATAGTCACTTATTCATTTATTATACTGGGTTGTATAGTATTTTGCTAGTTGAGACATAATAGGACAAAGTTCGTTTTTAATAATAAATTACCTACGTTGTTCAAATAGGGACAGTTTACACGGTGGCTCTGCCGGAAAATGCCGAGAGAGTTTGACCGGTTAAGAAGGGCTTGACTACGCAGTTTCTGCGTAGTGAAGCTTCATTACGTATTCATGGTGACCCCTGGCCAGCTGTCAATAACTTTGGGGGCTTTTGTCTTTTGGCCTGCTTTGCATATGCGTCGTTGGACACGACCTGCCAATCACCCAGGTAGTCAATTAAACTATTAATTGACTGTTTACCGACCCAATTAACACTATCCAGCAGTATCAGTCATATTTTAATCGCGTGGCCCGGGTGGGCACAACGTAGGAACGCGTGTATTTATGTGTGTACGTTTCACTTGTGGTGTTGTTTGTACCATCGTGTGTCCTTGTTTCACCTACAGCATTACCTTCAAGGTGACAGGCTTACTATTAATGTTCAGTATCATTGCACCGAGTTCTGCCCACGGTGAAAACCACCTGTTTTGCCTACTAATTACTGCCCGTCGCTGCCCGTCCTGAATGTAGCCTATCTATAGCTACAGTAATCACATAAATCATTTATCAGTTTTGATATATACTCCTAAATTGTAAGTTGATCAAAATCGAGACCACATTCAAGGCTATGCAGACTGTCCATGTAAGCACACACAGTGACAAGAAGGTGGCAAACACCTACTCACCAAGCACATCGGATCGGCGAAAAGAAGCATAAAAAGCTAGGCTTATCGCCAAAACAAACGCGCCAAGCGCTAACAAAAACCCATACCAAGCGGCCCTTTTCAGGGTCACCAAATACTCCAAAAAGGGAGCTACCAAAAAATACGATAATATGACATAGAACACACAAACACTTAAAAGAAATAACAAAAATCGTACACATAACAAACAACTGAAACACAACATTAAATACAAAATAAACAATCACAGTAACGTAACAGAAAACATGGCCGTGGAAATAAATCAGCTATTTCCAAAGAAAAGCCGACAACACATGAAATTCAACAACAACCTATCATCGCTCAAACTATGAAACTCCGAAAAATAGTACTAGGCAAAAGCCTTAAAATTCATTCGGACACCAACAAAACCAAACAGAATAAAACCACCTCAGGATTTTAACAAATAAAGTCGTATAATGTGACTACGCTACATCATGAGACACAAACAATCGCAACAACACCAATTCAAAGAAAAGTCAAATTGGACTCCACGAACAACAAAAAACAAAAACTTGAAAGCTATCTGAAGCTGCTAAACTCGCACTTCTAGAGATACCCTTTCAAACAAGGAAACAAAACATGACGCGTGCCAAAAGAATCGCGATAAACCAGCTTGCAAACATTGGACAAATTTTGGGAAAATAACCCTTCGACAAGGGTCGGTTTTTCGTTATTGTCAACACAAACGATTACGTACTCGAAAGCGAAAGGCAATTACGTAACACTCAGTATTATACACAACAAGCCAGAACAAACAGTAAACAAAGTAAATGAACTATTAATTAAAATGTACGAGAACAAGCACATCAACCAGGATACTTGTAAGTATCTTGATCCAATAAACATAAAATCCGTACCCCGCAGTGGTACTTATTGCCTAAAATTCACAAACCTCCGCAAAATCTAAAAGACACACCAGTCAAAACAAAATTTACCGAAGTAAAGAAATATAGAACAAACAAACCGAACCACCAAACGGACTCACAACGTGACCAAAATTAATATACTTGCCTCGCTAATCGGAAAGCAAGACCACTTAAATGCATTAAAATAAATTTTCACAAACACAAACTAAGGAAAGAATCTACACTGCGACTGATGAGAAACCACACTCGGGTTTCGAAACGCAAGCGTCAAAGGGCGACTCTATCAACTTTTGTAACAACCACTGTGTAACAACATAGGTCCGGCTGCGTCTCGCCATAAGCTTTCCCCACACAAACAAAACATTACCGTACACACTAATCCAAACTTCTCTACAAATATCCAAAGCGAAACAAACATTTCATTAACACAAACAATCGGATAAGAATGTAGGAACACATTTTCGAAACGAATCAAACACAAACTCGACACAAAAACATTTAGGATAGTTAGGTGGGGAGCCTGTTTCACATTTTTTACATCTCGCTATACTGTCTATGATTCTAAAAATAAAGTCATCTGCCACTTTTTCTGTATACGCGGTTTGGCAAAACTCATCTCTTCAATCGAAAGTCGGGCGATTTCATGGTTCTTTGGGGCACTTAAGTGTACGTCGAGCTTAAGGAATGTAGTTACATTCGCGATGTTTTATTCGAAAATTATTTATTCCTTCAAGGGCAAATGCACATAATTTATGCTGTTTGAAATACTGGCCGCTCATAAACAAGACAATAAACTCAATATATGTGCATTTTTACTTATATTGTCAAAGTACCACCGACACCCACAAAAAACCAAATGGTTCAGTCCAGGTATTTGCAACTCTCCATCCGACTGGTCAACAGGAAATCAACCATAGGTCTTTTGGCACGCGTATACGCCAGTCACCTAGGCGACGATAATCTGCACCACTTATCACCATCGGGAAGGTACTCCTCCCCATATACCACTGGTGATCCCACCCTCAAGGCACTGCGTCATTCGACCAAGCATTGTTATTGTAATTTCCTGCATAAAATTAACAGCGAGGTCAACCGGTCAAACTCTCTCGGCATTTTCTCTCATTTACACGGTGGCTCTTCTTATCTTTCTTCTGCTTTACATGAATTACATTTGCCTGTTGCATTTTGTGGTGCTAGACCATATGATTAAACTTACCGCCTATGTTTCCAATGAACGGCAAACCTCTTGGGCCTGGGGGAAGACCAGCAGGTCTATGCATACTCCATAATGCAGCTATCAGTACAAAGGCTACAAGGACCATAAAAACATTGATTGGACTGCTGAGAAAGTTCTGGATCGTTCCCGCTGTTACATAAACCATTCTGACAGCTAGCTTAATAGTCTGTGAAAACGTAGAGAAGTATTGAATTACTATGACTTGCCCCGTTGCTGGAGACCCAGTCGGTGAAATTCGCAGGGGAATGTGGCTTCCACATAGAGATTGATTTCGATAAAAGAGGTATCATGTAGTCGATTAGCCTGTAGGTCAAGAAGTAGTGGGTCTATATTTCAATATCTCATGCATACGATCTTTAGACTTAAATGTTTCACAAGAACTGGTGGGTCTACAGTTTGCATATCTCGTGTAGACTTATGTGTTTCACTTCGCCTCATTAGGAGCAGTGGGATCGTCCTGCCTGGCGCCATTGCATTCCAGCCCCGCGCCCACACAAAAATTGACCAATTTGGGATTATGGCTTATCAACCAATTTCATTGTTCCTGCTGTTTTTCCTTAAATGTTTGGTTAGTCCTATGTACTTGACACCTTTCGGGAAACTTGTACCTGGTTGGTCTAAAGGGCTCTTCCGATAATTTTTTATGACCCCTCGTGCTGGTGAGGTGTTAAACTTCTTTTTAACAGTAGTATAGTCTCAGCTATACACAAGTGATCAGTATTACAACAGAAAACAAAACTCGAAAGCTATCTAGAAGCGACAAAACTCGCACTTCTAGAGATACCCTTTCAAACAAGGAAACAGAACATGTCGCATGCTCAAAGAATCGCGATAAACAAGCTTGCAAACAATAGGCTAATTACAATAAAACCCTTCGACAAGGGTCGAGGCATCGTCATCGTAAACACAAAAGATTACGTACACGAATGCGAAAGACAATTACGCAACATCCAGTATTATACAAAACTAGACAATGACGACACAGAACAAACAGTAAACAAAGTACAACGAACTATTAAACAAAATGTACTAGAAAAAACACATCGGCCATGATACTTATAAGTATCTCGATCCAAAAAACATAAAAATCCGTACCCCGCAGTGGTACTTACTACCTAAAATTCACAAACCGCCGCCCGAAAACTCAACGTTTGCAGGGAGACCAATAATTAGCGGCTGCTCTAGTCCCACTAACAGAATCTCAGAATTCTTGGATTACTTCATAAAACCATTGGTCCAGCAACAACCAACGTATTTAAAAGACACATCAAACTTCATACAAGAAATTGAAAAACAAATGTCCCCCAACATGCATTTCTTGTAACACTCGACGTAGTATCTATGTAACACAAACACAATTCACGAGGAAGCGATTCGGCTAGTCAGTGAAACATTAAACTCACAAACCTCGCTTCAAACAAATTACGGTATCAAAAACCACCAACGGAAGACTTAATAGAAATGCTTTCACTAATTCTAAAACACAACAGTTTTGAATTTAACAAGCAATACTTCCGTCAAACCCGCGGTTGCAGCATGGGATCGAATGCGTCTCCAGAAATTGCTGACATTGCTTTTCATGAACTTGAAAAGAGAATAATCGTAAACAACAGCAACAACATTCATTTCTGGAAAAGATTCAGAGATGATGTCTTTGCAATCTTTCTGGGAACACAAACCGAACTCACTAACTTCATTCAAAAAATCAACACAATGCACCCAACGTTTAAGTTTTCATACGAAAACTCAACACAAGAAATTACATTCCTAGATGTAGTAGTTTTCAAAGGTGCAAGATACCACAAAGAAAATATCCTCGACATCAAAACACATACTAAACCAACAGACACATTCCAATTTCTACATAGAGAATCGTGTCACCCGACAGCAACATTTAATGGCTTTATCAAAGGTGAAATCCTTCGATACGCCCGCACTTGTAACAACAATGACGACTTTACTAAAAAAGTAGCTTCTTTAGAAACAAACTACTCGACAGAGAATACAAAAACAACGAAATCACGAATATAACAGATAAAATAAACCACAGTATTCGTAACACACTAACAAACCGTACAATTACACGTAAGGAAACAGCAAACAAACTCATCTTCAGTACAACTTACAGCCCCTACATAAAAACAAAAGATCTTAAGGCAATTCTTTTGAAACATTGGGCTGAACTGGAGAAGGACTCAACTCTAAGGAATCTATTTCCAGAATCACCAATCATTGCCTACAAGAGAAACAAAAACCTAAAAGACACACAAGTCAAAACAAAATTCACAGAAGTAAAGAAACAAAAAACAAACAAACAGACCACCAAATGGACTCACAACGAGACCCAAACATTGATATTCTTGCCTTGCTATTCGATGAGCAAGATCACTAAAACACATTAAAATAAATATTCACCACAAACACAAACTAAAGAAAGAATCTACATTGCGACTGATGAGAAACCACACTCGGGTTTCGAAACGCAAGCGTCAAAGGGCACTCTATCAACTTTGTAACACCATAGGTCCGGCTGCGTCTCGCCATAAGCTTTCCCCACACAAACAAAACATTACCGTACACACTAATCCAAACTTCCCTACAAATATCCGAGGCGAAACAAACATTTTTTATTAACACAAACAATCGGATAAGAATGTAGGAACACATTTTTGAAACGAACCAAACACAAACTCGACACAAAAACATTTTGGATAGTTAGGTGGGGAGCCTCTTTCACACTTTATACAGACAAGCGTGAGCATCTAGCGACTGATGAAATCTGCTGATGATGTCATGAATATGTAATTAGGTGAAAGTGGCCGTCGACGCGTCGCGACTGGCAGTGGCGCTGCACTTGATAAGTCTTAGTCGGGTGGTTACCGTATAACTTGAACAGCCGATCGTTTGCTGAGACGATCAAAAGGTGTCAAGTGCGCCTCCGATTAAAGTAGTAAAGTAAACTATGCATAACTAATAGACGGGGCCCAGAACGTCGTTTCAGGCCCAAACGACACTCTGAGCCCCGTCAAGTTCTGTGTGGGCGCAGGGCTGTCATGTGGGTCCTGCCTGGCGCCATCGCATTTCTGTGAAAAAAACTTTCATGTATTCTTGAGGATCTTATAATGCAATAATTTGTATTTGATTATGAACCGTACGTTTTCCTGAAACTGATCATGACTTGTTGGGAAAATTATTTGACTTATAGTCCAGTCAATCTACGAGATTTTGGCACCTACCACACCACAAATTGCAACAGAATTTTTTCTTCAGAATGCATGTCAGAGAGGTACCAAGAACAACATATCAATAGTTTACTCGATTCCACCTTGGAGATGTATGTCTAAAGATTTTGTACACGTCTTTTTTTAACAGTAAACATTGAAGATTACATGTTTTGACACTGTAGAGTGTTAAACACCCACAAAATTAATGCCTTCCAAAGATGAACTCAACGTTAAATTCAGAAAGAGAATATATTATTCAGAAGACTAACAATCATGAAGAGTTGTCATATACAGAAAAATCAAAATTGTAAAAATAAATGTCGAAGTACTTAACAGTTCCTTCTTAAAAACTGTACCAAACCCTTATTCATATTAAAAGCTATTACGCAGTGGAGCATTAATATGGCAGCCATATTTAATTTATGCAAATTATCAAAAAGCCTTTGTTAAAACTGAACCACAAACAGTGTTTCTTCATAAGCAAGAAAAATATCAAAACTAAAAAATCACGAAAATAGCCTGTTTAATGCGTGGTATATGACCGACAATTTCCTTTTTAGGAATGTTGGCCACCATATTGGAATTATGCAAATTAACAAAGTGCCAATGCAAATGATTGCCTATCGAAATAGTTTGTCCATGCCAAAGAAATACACTTTTAACTTTATAATCACTGAAATAGCTTGTTTATTACGGGGTATATGACCAAAAATGTATTTTGTAAGAATGTCGGCCCCCATATTGGAAATATGCAAATTAATGAAGTGCCTATGTAAAACATTATACCTCCAAAATGGTTCCCCGAACCAAATAACTAGTGTCAGACTTTGAAATCACTGACTTAGCTTCTTTAAAAAGTTATATATGACCTATTATATTAATTGGTAGGATAGTTTGCCGCCATATTTGATTTATGCAAATTAGACATATTTCCCCAAGGTGGATTCGAGTAAACTTTTACTATGTTGTTCTGGGTACCTTTCTAAAATGCATTTTGAAGAAAAAAAATCTGTTGCAATTTGTGGTTGGTCTAACTCTATTTCGACTGGACTATTGTTATTTTTGAATACAAGGTGTTTCAGCGTTCCAAAGTCATCATTATGGTTATATGTAGATCTGGTTATATGGTTATGGTTATATGTAGACGTGTCTGTACATAAGCCGCCTTTGAGTTTCTGTTGACATAGAAGGGTGATATGGCAGAGTTAAGCGTTTAGTGGTAGACAAAGTTATAGCACAGTATCTTGATCTACATGGGCATTCTGTTGTTCTTAATTGATGGTGTATGGGCAAAATAATTACATGGAGTAGACATACACACGGCTTCGTATTTTGTCGTTGTTGCCGCCGGACAGCATACAAACGTGATATAGAAGCAATAATAGCGTCACGAGAAATACGATATCACTATCACAGAAGGGAATTGTTACAGTTTCTCCGACTATCAATTCAGAACAAAAGTCGGCCTTCAGCATGACCTCAATTCTGTGGAGAGCATTTATGCAAATGCGCACTGGTGGTATGATGTAGGCAACTGCGTCAATCCAGGACCTGTATTTGTTCAAACTCAACAAAGTATGCACTAGAGGAAAGAAAAGTAACAGCTGTTTTCTGGCGATGTTTTCAAAGGCCTGACCTTGACGTTTTCTCCTGACAAGAATATTTACTATCGAAATAGTTTTTTCCCCTTGACGCAGCACTCACAAATACTGGGTAGGGTGCTGGAAGACCAGTTTTCGGGGTTGTAAAGCGGATTTAAATGGTGCGAACTTGGTGTGCGAGGATCTGAAAATATTTTAGTCATTTGTTTCTTCACATTTTCAAAGTCCATAGTTTGTTATCAAATTGCTTTAATGTTAATAATAAAAAAAATTCTGGAATCATTTAATAAAATGCTTTAGTGACATTTGTTTAGGAAAAATCTACAATACTAATGCCATTAAATTTTCTTGGGAAAAAAACAACAGCTAGTTCGTGTAAAAAAGGACAGGAGCTGCAACTCGATATTTTTTTCTGCTTCCAGAGTTTCTTGTTCTTCTCCCTATAGGATGTATTGAAACATCAATTATTTACTTCAAATATTAACACAAGCTGTATTGTAATTTTAAAAAGTGAACTGCAGTCCAGTCTAGAGCTGAATGTATATATTACCAACCGTTAATAAGCCAAATACTTCTTCTATGGGGTAAAATAGGAAACTTGTGACACACACAACAGATATACAGTGTCCCCTCCACATGTCACCAATGAAAATTCAGTGGGTTTCAGTTCGGTGACACAGCTTATACAGTATGAGATGGGCATATTGTATGTACAAAACGAACGATTAGCTTTGGTATCATGACATTTTTCAAAGTCACCGACTCATTGATTAATTAATTACCGTAAACTAGCATGGGACAGCTCTGTCTAGACTGAGAAATGAACAGTTGAGTACACTTGATCTACAATGTAATTGTTTTTACCGTTTCAGCTGAGAGTTTGAAGAGTCGTAGAGGTTCTCTCAGCTGAAACTGAGTAAAACAAACACACAGTTTCTTGTTTAAGCTTTTAACTGAAACTGTGAAAACAGCTACATTGTAGATATAATGAGCTGTCCCATGCTGGATTCACTATACATAATCAATGAGTGATGATACCCAAGCTAATTATTTTGTACATGCAATGTGTCCGTTTCAATTGAAACTGTAAAAACAGCTACATTGTAGATAAAGTGAACTTTCTCAAGCTGGGTTTACTATAAATATTCTATCATGTGTGTTGATACCCAAGCTAATCGTGTTTGTACATGTGATGTGTCTGTCTCATACACAGAGTTGTATGATTGAATTCAAACACACGTGTTGTGTTCGACAAGGTGAATACATGGGCATTTTAGCGTGGTTTGTGAGTAAGTTGTTCTTTGAGAACATGTAGTTGTCCATATAGAGTAGACGTTTTGTGAATGATCATTTATATTAATCTTAATGGTTTTTCTCGGCATCAGTACTTAATCTTTTAATCACCTTGAAATGCTTTAAGGTTATTAACACTGCCTGAGTATGAATATGTAATAGTGTTAATGCAATACTGACACTCCAATTTATGGTTGACCGAAATGCAGCTGCCAGCAAATGTTTACATAGACATCAAATCAGGTTCAATAATCGTTATCATTTAAGGCAACTAAGAAAGTTACCAGGTGCAAGGAACATATTGAAAATGACAAAGGCAATGGGGTCATCTTGAACCACAAAATAGTGGAGGTACCAGGTGTCCGGAATGGGTAAGCGTACCCTGCCAGCTAGACGCACCCGTCAAGATTGACCCGAAGCGACAAATCCATTGTTATTTGATGAATTCACCAAATTACTTCTGTGAGTCAAAATTTGGTATGCTGTCACTCATCATTTGCGTAACAGACAGGTCATATTTTGATACATCATCTCCGTATCTACCGTAGAACTTCTTAAATGATTTCACTAATCTACTTTCTGAGAATCCTTGCCTCACTATCTTTTGAGCTATTAGGCTGTGTCTAACTCGAAAGTCTTCATATGAATTGCATGCTCTACTGTTGTGAAATATACACACCATAAGTTTATGATTTCAAATATCACGTATGTGTTTGTGTTAATAAGCTGAATACTGAATATTACAACATATCGGGGTTAAAAACAATAGGTTTGAGTTTAAACGATGAGCAAAACATACTGAAAACAAAGATATAAAACTTGTAGGTCAATTTGTTGGCTTGATAAATATTCGGCAATATAATATTGGAGAATTTAAATATTTTTGATCATATAGAGGAGTATGTAATTAAGAGTGTTGAGTGGGGATCCAAAATGAGTTATGAATATTTAAATTGTGATGCCTCCGCACACCATTCAGTATTTATGTATGCAGTCTTAGACGGTATTTTGCGTACAGCAGATTACGCAAACACTTACTTGCGAGGTAGTAGGACAACCAAGTACCGTAAATTCCACTGCTACGCTGGTTTAGAAAAAAACGTGCGCTGAAAACACATCGCATGATATTGTCTTTTGCAGTGAGATATCACCACGATGACCTTCTTTCCTGTCGGTCCATTGCACAAGCAGTTCACCCAAATGATCGCAAAATCAGCAGAATAACCGTGTAACCAACGTCAATGTGTAAAGCCATTACTCCGATTTACAGAACTAATCCTGATAATACAAATACTTACGTTTCAAGACCGAGAAGGACACCTCATTCGTTGGTACAGATGACAGAATAGGGCAGCAAGTTGTCTTTGTAAAACTTGTTTGTAAAACTATTTGAATACGTGTGTCTAACCCTGTGACCTTCTTTGGTGAGCAAGGTGATGTACCTTTGTACTGTTTGTCACATGAGTACAAGTAGCTAGCCTTTGAAATGCAGCTATCTGTAACGGGGTAGGTTGCGTCTATGCGGGTCATCACGAAGTTGATCTTTTGATGACCCACATAGACGCAGCCTTCTCCGCCACAGATAGCTGCGTTACCACAGCTGAAAATAGCGAGCTATTGACTTTACATTCCATTTCGTTCAGTTCAGTTGTGGTGAAAATGTTTTTACAGTTCATGATCCCTTGACTCACGTCTCCGCCATCGATACAGCAATGTTTTTCACAGACTTTATAATTATTTATGCAAATTATGCAAAATTGAACTTTTTTACCTGATATTCAAGATTGGAAGTGAAAGCTTTGCAAAAAAGGGTAAGGCAGACATAAGTCAGATGTTAGCCTGACTAAGAGGAATGAAACATTTCCGATTTACATATGGAAGCACATTGAGCCTTCTAACGTTTCTGATGGAAGGCACTTAGCAGATAAAAAGAAAGTAAGACGGTAAATTTCGAGTAAACTCGATGCGAAAGTTATTTGTATATCGTCGGTAATTTAGATTCGTTCCCTTTAATATTAAAAATTTAATGATGGAGAAATGTAGCTTATTTTGCGAAGCGGTCGAATGAAGTTATATTAAAACCCCTGTAGCTGTAAGTCTTGAAATTTGTTGACCTGGAAAAGGCTTTCCATTTTCTTTCGTTTTTTTTTTGGTTTGGTTTTTATAAATTCTACAAATTTACAGGATATAGTATTTTACAACTGAAAAATTGGACAAGTAAATTTAAACTTTAACCGCTATTTTGATTTCCCGCCATTTTTAAAAACTGGTAATATTTCAAAGAAAACAAAGCATATGATGTCCCAGTGGAAATCATCCACCACTTTGCATAATATTGGACTACTCTGCTTTTTCTGTGAAGATTCCAATGCATATACATCAGGACATGTATGCACCACGTACAGTGTTTTTGCTTTATTTGCATGAGGGCGCCACTTTGTGCGCAAACGTTTATTATTTATCTTGCTCAAATTTCACATGCAGTCCCAGTTGACAGTTTATCACACTTGTATAAACACCCCTCAATGAGTACATTTCCACAAACTTGTTATGGTTTGGAAGTAAAATCACAAAAACAATGCTAAAAGATACAGCTACTGGGCCATTAAACATCGGAAGCGGCTCCCAAGGACGGCAATTGAATATAAAGCAATTTTGTTTGTCATTGCTAATGATATTTCGGAGTGCCGTTTACACAATTGAAGGGTATTGGTAAGGGTTTATGATATTAAACATTGGATGAAGACATTGACCCTTTTCCCTCATTAGAAACAAGTTTTTATCATTCCAAGAAAATGGTAAAGACAAGTTGTCTACGAATACAGGGAACAATGCATCTAATTATATTAAAGTCAAGTGATGAGACTAAACTGAGATCTTAGTAAAGGAGCTTAGGTACCCATTTGAACTTTAATTTTTCTTATTCATTAGTAGTAATGTAGTAGCAATTGTTTAATAATGTGAATTGCAACTCTATGAGTTGCTTAGCCTAAGGGCTTATCAGTCACCATTCAACTTATTTTTAAGCTCATGTCTCGGGTCACAATACTGAATAACCGGAAACATTATCAGTAGCTATCTTGGGGAATTACATTACAAACTTCACTGGCATTGACAAAGCTATATTATAATTACCAAAGTTATACGTTTACTTGTGTTTGTGTTTCGGCTCATAATTATTAATTTGTAAGGGTGCCTTTTCGTCATACTTCAATTTAGAAACGAAGGTGAGGTCAAATTTTGTGAAAAATTCGATATGTACATGGACTAAGTAGCTGTTGCAGTGGCGTTCAGAAATTACTTGTCAGATTATCGCCTACCCTATTACACATTTGTGTGTTTATCAACTATAAATGTTACGTTTTGATTTTTCGGGGTTTTTTTGTTCTAGAAAACATGTACAACGCGCATATGTCCCCCAGAAATATGTTGAAGTACGAAGTATATTACTTCACAAGAAGGCATTGTGTACACTTTACCATGTTGGCGTTGACATCATTAATTCTACTTAAGACTTTAAGGTTATAGTCGTCTGCATAACATGTTTGTATAGCACAAGTGCAGGTTGTGATGGGAGGTTGAACACAAGACATTTCGATATAATTTTCTGAAGCTTAGTTTTTTAATCTGCGACAAAAGGAAGGGGCATACATAAAGCATTACAACAAGGGGCTTTAAAATATTTCACCCCGAGAAGGCTTTCATGCGAGTTCAACACACTTAAGATTACCGTTTAATCTGTGTTTTTGCTCTCGTCAAAGGTGTAGTATATACCTGATTAAACCTTTCAGTCATTGGCTGCCTGTAAATGTAACAAATATCTGTTGCAATAATACAGAAAGTATTTAGCATTTGAGCTGTATGATCGGTTTTTTCTGAAGTAGTACTTTTGGGATGGAGCATTCGATCGTTGGAGTAGGTTGGTTAGAATACTGATGTGCCATTGTGTTCACAATCCTTATGTTTATATTTTCTGAATTTCAATACGTGTACTCAGGATTTCACACATTCTTTGGTTGAGCTCCATGTGACCATTTTATTAAATAAAAAGTTAGATAAGTATTAACGGAAATAGCTGTCTTTTATTTTCATTACTTTTACTCTAAAAAGCAAACTCATAATGATATGCTGAAATAAAAAATGTTACCTCGCGAATAAAACGTATTAATAAAAATTATGACATTTTGACGTTGAAATATTAATTCTTGCCAATACTAAAGATCAACAATCACATTGGTCATGTCACAAGGTAAGGCTGTAATGACACGTTGAACACAACACATTTGGGCATATTTGTTTGAAAGTACATTTTAAAAACAGAACAAACTATGGAATACAAAAAGAGTTACAGCTGACGAAATTTTGAAATAGTTTACCCTTTAAAAAAGCTCTCATATGAGTATTACACCTTGAAGGCACAAGTTATGTACCGCTATATCATACTTTTAATTCCCGTAAACAGATGTAAAACTGAAAAACCATGCAGTCATTGGCTGTGTGTAGCCATAACAAATAAATGATACTTTTTTCAGAAGGTCCATCACAGTATTTACTCTATTTAATATCTGATCACTTTGGTTTCAACATCACTTCAGGGGTGGACTATTTGATTGAAGGAGTGCATCGGTCAGAATGCCAACTTGCAATTTTGAATATCCAGCTTCAAAAACTCTGTTATTTTGAATGTATGACATCTACACTTATCCCCATAAGTTCTACACTTATTGGTCTACTTTTATATGAATATATTTTTAAAGTGGCGGGGCTGTTGAAATATTTCCAAGCAATTACTGATATGGAGATAAGTTAATTTTTCACTAGCTCGCTTCTAAAAAACAAAAGAGGCAATAAGACGACAAACGAGAAGTCAAGTAAAGACACGCAAAAAAATGAAATTGACTGCAAAACCTAAGCATAATGTGACAAATATTAGCAGCTGAGCAATTGTGGAACTACTTCTATTCAAGGTACACAATCACCCTGCTACTGAATGGCCCTCATCTCTCTTATCTCATTATTTTGTAGCAGAGTGATTACGTGTGTTCTTATAAGTATTACTATGGCCCTGCTGTACATATCTGTAATATAGAAGGGTAACCTAGGTTTCGTAGATGTTGAGAAACACAAATTGTTTTGTCATTTTTTCCTTGGTGTTGAATATTTCTGTAGGCTACCGGTGATTCAAAGTGAGTAGGGTAATTTGGGGTTTCACTATACCGCAAGTGTTACCTTTGTCGTTATGGCATATAGAATCTCCTTTCTATTTGGTCCAGCTGACTTTTGGAGGTGAATGCATGCGTCATACTTGATAGTGATATACAGGATATTATATTTACATTCCGGATACGTACTGGACCCAATGTTGCGGTCGCCAGGCGGATCAGACAAACGAACCCGAATCTGCGAAAACGGAATTTCGTCTAAAATTCTACTTTGTTCAAGTCAGCCTTGGATTTTGCGGGCATGTCATCACCAAATTGAAACTGTTGTCGGCTAGTTCACAAAAGAACATTGAATACTAGAAACATGGTTTGAAAATAATGTGGGAGAAAAAGCGCTTTAAGTGACAAAATATCTGTCAATTAGGCTATCAATACATGCTACCCCTTATTAAATGAACAAGGGAGAGTAAAATTTTATGTTTGCAAATAAAATACCAGGGTCATTATATCGGAAAAACATTACGTGTTTTTTTATATATGTCATATATGCTGATTCAGAATGCACGCATTTGTCATGCGATTGTGGATAATTTTGTTGACTCTCAAGTTAACTACCGAATCTAGTTGTCTCAGAATACGCCAATTCAAGCCTGCGAGTCCGTTTGCCTAGAGATGCGTTCCTTGGCGACAACGTCATAGGGGATGCATCTGGTGACGATATAGTCAAAGTTCGGGTCCAGGCTTGGATTCCCATTTCCTTTGACTGGTGATAAAGTAAAGTGCTGAAACAAGCAGGTGAATATCAGAAGCATTCCATTCCTTGCCAAAACCTCCCCTAGGCACACACGGCGTCCAGCGGAGAACGGGAGGTAACTGTCTTGTCTTTTCCGAACATTGCCTTCGTCGTCTAAGAATCGTTCTGTAGGAAGGAAAATACAAATGTCTGTACCTTTCACAGACTATAGCTTTACATAAGAGTATTCCGTTATTTCTCACTATTTTGTTTGTCGAGGTACAGTCTGCCCTGAACAAATTGGCTAAAGGGTACCGTATGATTGTCATACCATGGAATGTTATTGGAAAGTGATCAAGTTGTAAGTGAATGTTGTCTTAACCGTATTAGCATATGCAAATGAGTTATCGTTGACCCTGACATCAGGTACGGTATACCTTGCATTTTGACTAAGTTGGATCGCAACATCTAAAAACAATATTCATTTAAGGCTGCGTTCACAAAAATGGTTGGGGGGCTGGGGGAATTTGGGGGGATTTGAAAAGTCTGGCGGGAGTCGAGGTGGGACTTGAAAGTTATGCTCTGCCTATAGAGGGGACCTAAAAATGTTTTGTTTCCGGACATTTTGATATCATCCGATTGTTCTAATGTTAGTAATAAGTAAACAAAATATAAAACCATTTTGTCTCGTTTTCTGACTTAAGCCTCGAAACAAGCGACGTAGCGGCTGATAAAGACCCGCTGTTTTATGTAGAGAATAGCTATTTGTGACGTATATGTTAATGAAGAAGGTGGAAATCTTTGATAGCTTATTTCAGTGGCATGACAAAGAAGGGTAAAATTAGCGGCAAAAATACAATATTTAAGATTTCATCATAATTTAAACATATCACATTCCCTAACAACATGTAAACAAAAGTTACAAACGAGTAGTTTTTTGAGAAACAATTTTCTTTATTAAAAATGGCAAAAATTGTCCACAATACCACAAAATTACAGATTTCATTATAATTTCAAAATATCACATTGAAATAAGCCCTTTTAACCTGTGTAGCCAAAAAAATCTATTAGACGAGCACTTTTTGAGAATCAAATTTTTTGACCAAAAATGGAAAATATTTCCCAAAAAATACAAAATTGCAGATTTCAACATAACTTCAATTTATAATATTAAGTATATCTGTAGGAACCAGTGTACCAAATATCAGGCTATCAGACAACTAGTCTTTCAGAAACATGGTTTTGACCAAAACTGGTAGAATTTGCCCAAAAAAAAACAAAATTGCAGGTGTCATTATTATTTTAATACATCAAAAGATAAAATTACAACTTTGAATCTGTGTACTAAATATCAAAGCTATCAGAAGAGCAGTTTTTAAGAAACAAATTTGGGACCAAAAATGGCAAATATTGCCTCAAAAATACAAAATTACATACTTCATCATAATTTCAATATTTCACATTTAGTTCATCGGTAGAAACCTGTACATCAAATATCAAAGCTATCAGACGAATACTTTTTGAGAAACATATTTTTGAACAAATATGTCAAAACGCCCCATTTTTAGAAAATTAGATTTCTTTATAATTTTATTATATTACATATTGCTCATCTCTATAAACCTGCATACCAAATATCAAAGCTGTCAGACAAGCGGTTTGTTGAAATAAATTTTTTGACCTTAAATAAAAAATATCGCCATAAAATACAAATTGCATAGTTTTGCACAATTTGGACAAACTTGAAATAGATCATCCCTAGGGACCTATGTACCTAATATCAAAGCCATCTGACCTGACTTTTAAAGAATACGATTTTTAAAGATTTTTGACAAAAAATGACAAAAAATTGCCTTAAAAGTACAAATATTCAAAATTCATCAAAATTTGAACAAATCTAACTGAAGTCACTCTAAGAAGACTGCATATCAAATTGCAAAGCAATCGAACATTCAGAGAAGAACCTTTTTATACCGAAAACAGCTAATACCCCCGAAATACAAATATGCAAATTTCACCCCGATTTTAACAATTTTAAGTGACGTCACCCCGAGTGACCTGCATATATAATTTCAAAGTAATCGGTCTTGCAGTCTCAGAGGAGAAGCCAATTGTTGACGGACGACGAAAAACGGACGGACGATGATGAATAATCAGCCTATTTGATAAGTTACCCGTCGTTGACACGGAGCTAAAAAATTTAAAACCTATGAATGCCCATTAAATTTTCATAAAAGCAACAAATTGACCTTGAAATGGGGGAAAACTGTTGATAATTTTTTCAATGTTTCTTTTCAAATACTGTTTGTTGGTGTGTCTCTACGGCATGCTGAAACGCACAATATTCAGTTTGTCAACAAAGCCTGTATTTCTAAATATTGGTGATAATTCATTAATTAGCGTCCAGACTGAAATTCATTTGTCAGTGATACAAAAGCACGGTACACATACACAGACCGTGTCGGCAAGCTGAATACTGGACAGGTCAACTCGTTTTAGGAAGTAGAACAAGGACGTAGCTGTATAAATTGAGCAAAAGTATTGTAAAAATACAAAGTTAATATAGCTACTGCCCTGCTACTGCCCACAGCCTGTGTCACTGTCACTGATTACCGGCAGTGACAGTGATAGCTCTGCAGACTCTGACGTAGTTTAAGAAGGGTTTAGGTCATAGGGCGCTCAGTTGACAGTGAAACATGCATGTAATTGTCACAAGATCAAGCCAGAGAGTAACACAGAGAAAACCAGGAGGCTTAACAGTTACCACGGATTTTTGAATTCTGGCATGTGAGAGTAATCAAATATTAAAGAATAGAGATGAGGGTTACTATTCTTGATTTCATACAAACGTACGGTGAAAAGTCACAGTTTTCTCTTAAAATAATATATAAAACCATTCATTTCAAATACATGCAGTGAATGAAATTTAACATTTCCTTGTACAATAACACAAAAGTATAACTTTGAACAGTAAAGACTGTAATTTAAATGAAAAAAACATGTCTAAATGGAATCATTTATTTTTTACCAAATTTGCCATTATTACACCTAAAATTTCTGAGATAAAAAATGTTTATTTGATTGACTATTTTAACCTTTCAGTATTGTCAGTTTTGTAAAACATACACAAGTATCATCTAAGCCGTATATGTCTTTTAATTTTGAAAAATAACATGTGTCGGTAGGACACTCGTCATTTTTCAAAATTTGGCAAAACGTAGTCAGGAGTTCACAATTTGCATACTCTCCCGTGTCATTTTGTGTATTATCCAGCTTGTGCCATTGACCTGGCCAGAATCGGATAAACGCAAATCAGCTTTGACTGATAAATCAAAAAAATCCACTGATGCATGTAAAATTAAATCAATTTCAGAAATGGGCGCAGGAACACGGCTCTACAACCTGCTGATAAGAGGAAGTATGTTGAACATCTGCGAGCAGAACTACGTAATACATGTTTATTTTTACCCGGCCTGCATGCCTTATAAATATGCGCCTATGTGAAAATGTACAGGGGGGGGGGGGGCTTGAAAAATTTTGATCATATAGACGGGAGGGACTTGAAATATTGTGACGGTATTGAGAGGGGCATCTGAAAAAAAATAAGATTCAGATCACGTTTCCTCCTCCCCCGTCCAACCATTTTGTGAATGCAGCCACAGAGAAACATAGAGAGAGTGGCAACGCTTGCATGTCTTTTGTTCCATGGTCGTCTCGGTAGACTATTGGCTTTTCATATTAAAATGAGCTTCAAAGGTGTTAAACAATTTGGAGGCTTTGTTTGTGGTTGATAATTACACGAGATTATGCGAAAAATACGATGAGATGGCAACGTACTGCCAGTCGCGTAGCAACCATGGTTACTTTGTGAGCTCTCAGGCCAGAAACACTGCTTCACGCCAATCAAAACATAACACGCCAGCCAGACATAAACATGTCCTTCCTTGAGGCACGTGTAAAAGACGGTATGACTGACCGTAAACCAGAGAGTAAAACCAGAGAGTATCGATAAAAGACTTTCAAATTTGGTTCAAACACACTCATTATATGTTCATAAAAATATGAGAGGAATTTTTAAAACACTAAAACACACTTTCCTGAAGCTCAAAACACTCGCCAGCACGTCAATTCCGCTCAGCACCACACGACAACAACAACACAAACTTTGCCGAACATACTTTCGCTTAACAATTGGCGAACATCCGAAATTACCGAAGGATGCATGGTCGGCACTCTTCGAAAAAGAGAGGCGAGAGCAACCTGAGGCGAGGCGAACATGGATGGGTTACATAACCGCTTCACGCCTTAAACAAAACCCGTTGCGACTCTTTCTATGTTCCTCTGTGATGCAGCCTAATTGCTACAATATCTCATTTTTATGTAGCTAATTTTGTTTGGTAGGCAGAAAAACACACTATATTATCGATCACTTTTTGCTACACAATGACCTTGTCTAAAACACTGCTATACACAAATTTTGATTTAACACACCTGGCGAAAATTTTTCGGGCTCCTCCCAGTATTCTTCATCCATGTGTAGACTCCATAGGTTAGTCCATATTTGGGTCCCTTTTGGTATGTTATAGCCACCTAGGGGATTGGATATGGCAGTATTCAGGCATCTAGAAAATCAAATAGTCCTAGGAAACTATGAAGACAAATTGTTCGAATAATTTTTATCTCCTCTCATATACTAAAATATACTAAATGCCTGAAATAATAGTAATTCTTGTGATAAATGAAAATGGCTGCACTTATCAAAGTTTAAGAAACCACCCTTGCTGTTAAACTGAAATCAAGAATTCATTAGTATGTATATCCCCGATAGGCGAAACGTCCATAGAAACGTCACCGTTCTATTTACTCTTCCTAATTAGTGTATCATAAATGTACTTGCTCCGAGTGTTTCAAAGAAGGTGAAAAAGAGACGCACCAATAGAAGTGTTCACCATCGTTTCATGTGGTAGGTTCAGCGATAAAATAGTTCTGATTCTCATTACTTCGAGGATGACAGCTTCGCAGTACGGTAATTTAGTCTTGTCGGACAACAATGGTAAACGATCTTTTCCGATGACATCATCTATTTCTTTGTGTACTTTCGCCTGAACATCGGGATAGTTTACCAAGTACGCCACACACCAATTCAAGGTATGGATTGTTGTATCCATTGCGGCTGACATGAAAGTATAAGATTGAAAGGTCTGAGTATGTTGCAAACAGATGTGAGTTTGTCATACGATGGTTTCGATGGAGTTCCAACTCACAACGTACGGCGCCCAGTAACCTAGCGGAGAAGCCACAGATAATCTAAAATGATGGGTTCAAAATCTTAGCATATAGTTCTTGCAATTTTTCTGACCGCGACTGCTCCACACGCTGTAGAGTTCATGAAGTACTCACACTCGTTTATTCACTATCACAAAGTGCACACAAATTTTATCGAAGCATGGGATGTGAAGGCCTTCACACAGAGAAACTGTGACATGGTTTTTAAAACATCATTACCCCGAATGCTTGTACAGTAGTGACAATATTATAAAACTTATGGTAAGGTAAGATATTAAACCCTTAAGTCACAAAGCACTGCTCAGTACAGCAGTACATAAATATACTCAGAAAATCTTCAAATTATATGACTGACGTGCAATGTTCATGCTGGTAATGAAAACGAGAATTGATGTAAAGTGTTTGTTTCGTAAAATAATGAATGAAACCTTTCCAACGTTTTCTTTGCTCTCCGTGGCCTTGAAAGCCAAACTTCCGAACTTGTGATTCATTAAATTTGCTACGAGGGTTTCTCGTGATATTTTAAGAAAGGTTGTTATCATTTTCAAACTCGGTAAAATAAAATCTGCAGCTTGTGAACACAACCATGAACATTTAAAAGACTGACTATGTTTTTCCGAATGTTATTCTACTCAGACAAAACTTTTGTATCGGTCATATCTCAGTTTATCGAGGATGTCGCACTACGCCGTGCCAAATGTTGGAAAAATATTTATTGTTAGAGTATAAATATAAACTCAGTCAGTTTTTCTTCTTATATAAATCCATAAACGCGTATAAATAATACAGAGAAAGCCATTTTGTCCATATGATTGCATTTTCATCTTAAAATATAAGGGATATGTTATTAAAAGATAAGTTGAATAAAGATTGGATGCGATAAAACTATACTCTTCGATTGAAATAAAGCTCAGTGCGATTAAAGAAGGAAAACTTGAAAAATAACTAAATCACAATAGTATATTGACAGCGCAAACAGATCAATCTGATTGGTGGTTACATGAAAAGAACCGTGGTATATTCGCGGTATACTACAGCTGGCATACGCCTGAACTCTCGGCTTGAGCAATAATCCTTTTATGACATTCCATGCCTGAATTTTTGAATACTGTTACAAAATATAATAGCGATACATCACACTTAGAGATGGCATACCACTCGATTTTGACCAGTTCACTACATATCGTGTATATATGTCGCGAACTAGTCGAAATCCCGTGGTATACGGTCGTTTGGTGTAGTTTATTGCCTAAATGTTTAATTAAAACTACAGAAAATGGTACAAAAAAATATTACATAAGGTACAACCTTATTTGTCGCTCCAGGGGTTTTAAGATTAGAAATGTTATTTCCGTCCAAAGATGCACAATCGACGCTATGTGGTCAATGATACTATTGATTCATAATAAGCATAAGAAAGAGTAAAATAGTATAATTTTTTCTTGCCCTTTACGTTAGCAAGACCGCCAAGCATTGCGTAAACAATAAATCCAAACACCGAATTAACTTGGTCACTCACTGATATGTAAAAATCGCTTTCTCAGACAAGGGCAGGTATATATTTTCCTGTTTAATTTGTCAAAAAATTAGACATAAATGGCACGCTTCGTACATAACATTTTGCATTTATCGTGATTACAATCCGCTGTGTTCATCAAGGGATATATTATAGCAACTGTACTGCCCAACAACCAATATTGCAGGCTGAAAACCAGTCTGTCTGAAAACTGGCAATTTCATCTAGTTATTGACACAGAGAGCGCTTTTCTAAATATGAGTTCAATCCCAGCATTCTTAGCGTTAGTCCGAGTTCATATACAGGACAGCTATCTCTTTTTCTATTTTTAATTGCGATTGTAACGATATCTTGTATCAATGACAAGGTGAAAAGTAATATTTACTGGTTATTGAAGCGGTATGTTTTATTGATGACTAGTGAAAAAAATCATACTTTGCACATTTCGTATTTGTTTCTTTACAAGCACTCAAAAAACAATTCCCTCTGCAATGTTTAGCTGTACACGTTAAGGCTACCTTGATAGTAGCCCTAATAGTTCTGTTCTGTATTAGTGTTCAAATGTGCACATATTAGCTATCTTGATAGTAGCCCTGCTAGTTCGAATTGGTGTTCAAGTATGAACTCATCGGCTATCAAGAAGTAGTAAAGATAGTTCTTGTCTGTATATAAATAAGAGTTAAAGGCGCCCTTCTCAATCCCTGGTTCTCGCATTAGCAAATGTGTCAACAGCCTATTAACAGTTTGTCATTCTTTTGTTTGCCATTGAATATTTTATCAAGGAAATAATATTTATATTAGATAAATCTGATAATTGAGTGGGGCTTTAAAGTATGCTACCGGCTACCAGGCTGGCAGCCCTGATAGTTCTCTGCTGCATTTTAGTGAGTGTTCAACTGTCCCCATACCAGCTCCAAGCCTAGCACTACTGTACTTCTGTTCTGTATTGCTTTGCAAACAAACACATATCAGCTTCCCTCATAGTAGCTGTTACAGTTTCTGGTTTGTATTTAAATGCGTGTTGAAGTGTGCACATATAAGCTACCTTGACACTATAGTAACCATGAAAATTCTGTTCTTAATTTAAATGAGTGTTCATGTGTGCACATATCAGCTCCATGATACCAGGATTACTGCTACTTCTCTTCTGCATGAAAAAAAAGTGTTCAACTGTGCACGATTCAGCTATTTTGATAGTAGTCGTAATATTTATGTTTTGTATTTAAATGAGTGTTCAAGTGTGCACCTAGTTACAATGATCAGGCTTCATGCATTATACATTACTCCCCCTGTTCTAAATGTTAGAAAAGAAACGGTTGCTTTAACGTCTTGTTATTTTACAGTACTTTTGTTCTGTTTGTTAACTACAACTTCTTGGTCATCATACACGTGTCTAAACTGTTGTCAAATATTTGTAACTGTAGTCTGACACCATGTGGACTCTTTCATTTTAATATTGCTGTCAATATTTACACTACATTAATGACATGAATACCTAATCCTAGGATAGGCATCAATGCTACAATGATATTTTTATGCATAAATGAGACCCAAAGTTGACTAAAAAACACTGTGTATGACCTGTTTTAATAATTTTGTATATCTCAATCACCACTCAACAACTTGGACCCCGGAACCTTGCTTGCACCTTTAATTAGGGGACCAAGCCTATCGGCTTGGCCCCTATTGTTTTCGTTGGGTTTTTGTCTTCTTTCCTCATTTGAGGGCCGTCAAATCTTTGCCATCCTAGATCTGGAAAAGTGTTGCACGTACACTTCTAAAACTTAGCACTGTAATCAGGGCCAGCGACATGTGATGCACATAACCATTTAAACGATAATTATTCACGTGACCTGGCGACCATATTGGATTTTTTCAAAAACCTAAAAAAATTGCTAGCATGTTCTTCAAAATTAGACGATAAATAGCGATCGATCACATGATCTTGGCTGCCATATTGAATTTCCACAAAATCAAATTTTGTATTTCGACCATCAACCATCACCATCAACTATTGTACGTGTATGTACGTCAAAAAGTATGGGTGTAAGACTTTACAAACTCGTTTGTTAAGATATATCATTTGTATTTACCAGCATTAGACAAAGACCGAACAATACAAAGCCAAATGCCATATGTGTTAACAGATTAGCCCAATATAACTATGGCGAGAAATTGAAAATTGCCTTAAAGAAGCGAGTATAGTGGCTGGAAAACAATGCATGCGGATCCCATATTATTATTAACTCTATATAAGTTACTCAGCAAGATCGTACATGCGTCGTGTAGTATTTTTGAAGAATGGGAGACAATCACTGTACTCTAAAAGAATTATCTCTATCATCCAACAAATATATGAATGAATTACCTCCAAAAATATCAGCTAATATTTGTCGTACATGAACGTCCGTCAATTCATCGGCCTGGTCTTTACATTTCAGTTCTGCTTGGAACTTCAAAACATCATGAACAACATCAGAAACGCTACCTGTTAAAGAAGAACGTTGAAATGACCACAAATCACTGACAACGAACATTATCATTCTATGATGGTTAATTCTTATAGTATTTGTTTGAGTAACAGATTGACCAACTTATAAATCCTGAAAATGTCGTTCATCATAAATAAGATAATCATTAGGAGGAAGAGCATAATGACAGTGATACTGTTGATGATGACTGTTTTGTATTTATTGCTAAAATCAAAAAAAGTTATTGTTATTAGTGCAGTGTAAAAGTAAGATATTATTTGTATATAATAAAACGAAGACGTCATTATGATTCATTACGGATTAAAATGGTGTGGACAGAAAGCTTAGACACAGCGGAACCTAGTAACTTCATGCACGAGAGTTAATGATATCTATTATACTTCTCTCTATTACAGATTTAAACATAGCTATACGAGAGCATATAAGTATAAACTCCAGCTAACTCTACATTTCTCATACATGTCACACATGATTCTTGACTATGCTATAATTTCAACATTTCAACCGTTTATTTATTAATAATATACCTTCTTGCATATTCATCCTATGATCGTCGACCTTTGATTGGATAAATGTTAACCAAGTATTGGAAACTTTCTTCATCTGACGGATGGCTTCGGTTGGTATATACTTAAATATTGGCTGCAAGTCAGCCAGCGTCGTGCCAGATCCAAAGACATCATTCATGTCGTCAGTGATCTGTATGATGTTTTTGAATTCAGTGTCATCAAGGTCATAACTGAAACAGAGGTGACAAATGTCAAGATGACGAAGACGTGAGAGAAAATATGACATGCCATGCCACCGTTCTGCAACGATAAAATGTCAAAAGATTGTCATTGTACTTCAAAGAGAGGGGTCGATTTCAAGTAATAATGGTGCAGTACTTATCAAAAGGATTTCTATACAACCGTTCGAGAATCGAGTAGTGAGTAAGCTTTAAAACTAACTTTTATCCTAGGGCTAAAATAGGTTTCACTTCTCCAATATATATATGACAGTCTAAAATTTTCGTTTTTGCAATAAGTACATGAATAGCAGACAACTGTTTCTTCACGAAACATCAATAGAATGAAGTGGCTTAATGTCCTTAATGCACAAAGAAAGACTGTAAAACATATGATTCCACGTCAACAGCACTACAATGCAAAATCCGTTGACATTTGCATTGCATGTACCCGACAATTAGAAAAATACGCCTTAAAGAAACACCATGTTCTCATGATTACTTGAACACAGCAGAATAAGAAGCCCCGAAAGGTGAAAACACTTAATCTCATTCGATGTCACGCTTTGCTGTCTTATATAGATTAATGCAGCTCGAAATCGGAATGATTTTCGACTTTGGAGTTGAGAAAGCAAACACACCAGATTTCCAAAAACAATAATTGGTATCAAAACTCCCCTGCGAGAGCTTTAGGTCTCGCGAGCTCGTGATCTGTTTTCACGGCGATGATATCAAACTAGAATACTTTCGACAAAGGCCAAGGCAACAGCATTAAATTTTGTTTATCAACGGTTAGCATTGATATGAACAAAGCAAAGCTGACTTTCAACAATTGAAAAAGTTTCACATAGATGCCTGAATGCTGAGGATAGTAGAGGGAAAATACTACCGTAGCTAAAGAAAATCTGCCGAAATGCAAAGAAAGGTATGTCGAGACATACTTAAACACTGCAGAATAAGAAGCTCCGACAGGTGAAACACTAAATCTCATTCGATGTCACGCTTTGCTGTCTTAGATAGAATGATGAAGCATTTAGGCATCTATGTGAAATTAGTTCAATAGTTGAAAGTCAACTTTGCTTTAGTAATACACAAACTCAATCATCACACTGACATTCCTTCTTTTTAATGTCAATGATGTAAGGTACTGCAAAGTGTGCATTAGAGCCGCGTATAGCATTGGAAAATACTGCCCGTTTCACAAACTTTGCGGTATTGGCGCCATAACCGTATCATTAACATCTTTTAGTGACTAGGGCCTTCAATTGGCCGAGTTGTGACCATTACCATTACCGTTACCACGATAAATTTTCTTGCAATTTCCAAAGCCGGTATTTTGCGCGATCTATATGCGCTGAAAGTCTGTACGTTCAGAGCCCCGACATATCCTGCCCTCAGTCTTATGGGTCTCATGACAAAGTCTTAGCTAAACAGTCAATTTTAACGCGATTTATTCTCGATGGTAAATATATATTGATAATTGATATGTTGAAAGGTTTATATTCAATAATATGTCAAAGCAAATAAAATAATAACAAACGTGAGCTTATTTTTCCTGTCCTAAAGCTTGCGCAAGCTTTCATTAAAAGAGTTTGCAAATTTACTAGGCATACCTATTTTAACATACAAATTACTCGAATAATGTCGCCATAGTTATTGGAATTCCAGTTCGAGGTTTCTATGAGCAGTTTAGATCAGCTACAATCTAAGCTACGCTAGATATTGGGTTATTTTATAGTGTATTGAGGCTACAACATTGAATATAGTTTACCATAAATGCACAATCGATATTGTTGCGTGCACATTGAAACATTATGTATAAAAATCAACTTGGATAATAATGTTTATCATGAAGTATGTGGCCCCGAGTACGATAGATATGCAGGATATAGATATGCACGAGTTTTGCAATTTTCGCTACACGAATTTTACGACAAAACAGTCAAACAGCTTGGCTTTCAAACAACAACTTTGTGAGACAACATCTGACGCTAATTTGGTCATTTCTTCATTGATGAGTGTATTTAAATAGGCAAGTGAACTTACTTGTGACCGAAGCAAATATTTGAAATCACATTACAAACAAACAACGTCAGTATTGATTTCGGATCGAACGGTTCTCCATTCTTGTCTACAACGGCTTTCTTTATACGAGGAAACGCCTCCTTTGTAACAATTTTTTCCAATGTGTATCCGCTGGCGTAATTCCTAAAAATACAAATGCTATAGTCAATTAAATGTATATAATCTGATTTGCCTGTTTTTGAAATTCGTTTCCCCTGCATGAGAAATGAAATCGTCATTCACTAACGAATGATTACTAGAACTCAATTGTAGTCATGAAGTAGCAAACAAATTATTCCATCATTGCTTTCTGTTTGCTTTCAAAATTTGTCAGATTTTCATCCCAACCTTATTCATAAAATTTGCTCTCATCTCGACGATTGAAATTAAAATGATTTTCTGAGTAAGCATGAATGGAAAATTTACGAGGAGCCTAGAAATTTGCCTTCTTTGTTAAAAGTTAAATTCGAAACATAATGCGGTAAACGTTTTGTAAAAGTTTTCTAATTAACGCGACCAAAGCAAAATTGTAATTTTATCGAGTACGACACTTTTCATTAGGTCATTTAATGAATCATTAAATAGATAAATAAATAATAAATAATTAGTGAGTAAATAAATAAATAAATAAATAAATAAATAAATAAATAAATAAATAAATACACTCAATGACAAATCCTTGAACACAGAGTGCGGTGTTTCACAATGAGAAGCAGAAATATTACAAAGGCTGGAGGCATTCCTCTGGCAAATATATAATGTGACAAATTGTGAGTAAATCTATTGATGAAATTCAAAACTAAATGAAAAACGCAAGGATCAGAAATTTCAAACAAATAATTTTAATGTTGAAATCACACGCAGGCCATAAGGGGTCCAACTTTACTCTTTTATGATCTATTTAATAACGAACAATACTTCAAGTGTTGAACGTAGAAATGTTTGCACACAGGTAACGGTCTACCACCTGGCGACCTTAGCTATCCTGATTATTTTTAAATAGAGTTTACCTGATGGCTTGGTGTCCAACTTTACGCAAAACCTTCCACTTCTTAGTGAAATCACAATTTATAATGTTTTGTCCTCCCTCGCTCAATAGGTCCACTATAAAATATTTACACAATGATAAATACATTAATCATTTACTCTTCCAAAGATTGGTTGGTGTAGTCAAAAGTTCTGGGAAAAAATGTGTTAAATAAAAGTTTAATCATTGATTAAAACGATAGCCTGGATTAGGTTTATGCTTAGACGACCGCGATGCTGGTGTCATTATTAATAACGGATCAATCGGCTCCATTTTCATATAATTAAAACTCAAAGGTCAGGGATACTCCGGTAACAATATAATATGGGATGTTTCGGCAACGATAAAGAACATAACATCTAATTTAGGCCAACGTGCACAGTCCCACTCGTTAAAAGACAGTTCATGTGTACATGTATGGATGCTTTCGTGTTTACAATGCGTACAACTCATATGTACTTCACTAGGAATTAAGAGGGAGCTGCACGTTGCCAACAGTTTTTATCAAAGTATTTTATCTGAGACGATTCTATCTAAGATGATGGAAACCCCCTCATAATCTATATTTTCAAAAGGCAGAGAATCTTATGTTTAGCATGGTAGTAATAGTTTACTTGAGTGATGAAGTAGTGTGTAATTTGCGTAAAAAACTCAGTTTTTGTATAATGGTAAATAAATTTAAGTCAAAAGGTTGATACTATTTTCTGAAATTTAATATTTCAGTTCAAACAAAAGTGTATTAGCAAAACCGACTATTTTATTTTGCATTATTTCTCTTCATTCTAAAAAGCATGGGATGAAAGAATGACACTCACAAATGTGATGAAATATGTAGCAAAAGTAAAATGTCTCTTATTCAAAATGTAAAAACTTCATTGCCAAACAATTTAATGATATAACATTAAAAAAAAAATAATGTGAACATTTCAGAAAATGTAACTCAGCCAAAAAAGAAAGAAATTCTGTAGAAATTTTGAAATTTGGAGAAAACAGAAGCCTGAAATTCGTTGATTTACATATATTTGCAAAAATTCGCACCTCTATGTCAATGAACTTACGACTGCTTGACGAGCTCAAAGGTGACCAAACGAATATATTAATCTTGGGTTGACTAATTTATTATGAAAATGTGCAAAACAAAGTTATTTTGTGCACAAATACGCTGTTTTGGGTGCAGCGCCCCGTAAGTATCTCTAAGCTCACTACTTTCCGAAGAGGCTTGCAGTGTGACGAAGATTTTCAAGGTGCCTTATAAGACAAATTGATCCAAATGGTTTTTTATAAAGGGCTTGGGGCAGAGCTATATCATTGCGTTTGCCGGTTAAGTCATACTCTTCGTGTCATACAATTCGATCAGCCAAATTATAATGCAAGCATTATAGTGCTTATTTATTTATCAATTGCGATTAACCCTGTCACAGAAAAACTAATTTTATATCTCACTGGTATATATCCAGGGTCTTCCAGCAAATTCATCTTGTTTTTCCAAGAGCGCTTCTCGCACAAGATCGATTTTATTCAGCACAACAATGCACTGCATTCCGATCTTCAGGGTAAAAATATCGCCGTATGTCTTAGCGAAGTCACAAATTGTATGTACTGGACTTTTGGCCAGATCTGCAACGAAATAGATGACAAAAGTTAAAACTGTTTTCCGTCAGGTGTGTTTACTGATTTCATTTTGATTAAGGAAGTTAGATGAGTTTTCAGCCTTTTTATGAACAGGATATTAGACAACAACATATAATTTGCAAAATTAACCAAACTCCGGGTAGAAGTAGCAAAATGAAACTAAGAAGGTGCAAAGTCGATCTATGGCATTTTGGCACCCAACCCAGCACATATTGTAACATAACTTTTTCTTCGGAATTGATTTTGAGAAATTGTACCAACAACATCATATTAAAAATTTACTAAAATCTGCCTAGGGGAAATATTTCTAATTTGCATTATCAAATATGGCCGCCAAGTGTCATACAAAACAATATTATTGGACATATATCATATGGTAAACAAGCTTTGTCATCGATTTTAGAGTCTAACATTACTTATTTGGCACAGGGAATCATTTTTGAGATATAATGTTCAATAAGAGGACTTTGATAATTTGCATAAATGCGATACGGCTGCAACATTTCTGCAAAACAACCTTTCTGCCCGCTCATAACATCAAAAACAAGTTATTTCTGTGATTTTGTAAGCCAAAGTACATTTCTTTGACATGGATAAACCATTTTGGTGGTACAGTTTTTACGTGGTCATGTTAATCATTGGCATAAATCCTATGTAAAAATTCCTACAACATCAAGTCCTACAAGTCTTTAACCGCGTATTAAAACCAGCTATTTCAGTGATTTTTAATTTAATATACTTCATGGTCATAAAGGAATTTTTTTGAGGTTCAATGTTTTACAAAAGTACAATGATATTTTTCAGCAATCCAACATGGCTGCCAAATTAAGGCCCCAATGCTTAATAGTTTTTGAATAAGGTTCTGTTATATTTTTAGCACAAATAATCTATCAAAAAGTAGCTGAAGTCCTTGAACATTTCTTTTTTAAATTTAAAAAATTTACTTTTAACCTATTTATAATAACGGTCCATTCAACACTAAAAAGTCCATTTTAATAATTTTATTAGGCACTTGAATGTTTTAAAATATTTTATAAATATACTGAATTTGTAAAGAACGTTTAGGCTGATTTTTGAGACTTCGATATATGACTTACAAACAGATTAAACCAAGGTATGTACTTAAAGCTTTTACTATCAAGGTATAAAAATATAACACTGCATGAAAACCCAATAATTCAGATAAATTCACATTAATGAGTTGCCTGTATTATAGTATAATACACGTGAATTCACATGAATCCACATGAATACAGGCTTGCTGAATACAAAAAGTGGTTTCCTGACTGTATTCATCTGTATATGCACTCTTCTGCTAAAATACAGGCAATAATCCGTGTTAATACAGTAAGTATTATAGGGTATTTATGCAGTGTAAAGAGTCATGCAATTTAAGTTTTATGATTTTCTACATATGAAAACTGTTGATGGAGATGTATATTTAATGATTGTAAGTAATCTGAATCATTAATTCCCTTCCTAACTATGATTTTTATTGTTTTTTTATGCTATACAGTGACAAACCATAAGATTACTATGTAGAAGTAAAAAGGCATGTGCAAAATGAATAGTTTTTATTTTAAACCGAACTCCCTCATTATGAATGAGTATATTTTATAGACCAACCTCAGACGATAGGCAAGAAGTCATCATACATAACAGCAAAAATAGAATGAACACAAAGCTGATGTAATCAGAGAAACAAAAATTAATATGACAAAAACAAAAAAATGCCACAATGCACACAAATTAAAACTTAGCAGTTGTGCAGACAAAGTCAGATTCATAACCACCTTATCACTACACTAATTCACAAAGATTGAAAACTGCATATTTTAAAACGGCTTAAATTATTCAAACACCTATTCATCCCTACAGAATCAAACATTTAAACAATACAAAAAAATTCATCTGGAAAAAGACACTTCTATATATCGACCAGATATGAACTGAAAATGCTCACGTGTTTTATTATATATTGCAGTTCATCATCATCATCATCATCATCATCATAGTTTATTCGCTAATGTATGTTTAAAATTAAAAATACACCAGAAATCTCATTGGCTCGTGCTCTAAACCACGAAGAATACAATTAAAACATTTACAATATGAAGACAGGATCAACAAACACCGATAAGATACAACACTCAATAAAAAAAGTTACGAACATCGAACATCACCGAACATTATGTGTAAATTTGAACCTTTGCCTCATGTTTGCAACTTCTTTTAAAGTATTATGATCAACATAACAAACAATATCCACCGCAGATTAATTCTGAAAGGTCATGAAGTAAACAAATATATAATTAGCTAAAATAAAAATATTAAGTGTTTTGAATGCTGTCATTGTATCACACCTTACATGGCAAGTATAATTACCTTTGGCCAAGTCCTTAAAGCCATATATGCCAAACTGTGAAAGCTCATTAAATATGCAAATTATTAATAAGCTGACATGAAAATGTGAAATGACTTTCGATATTGTTTCAACCTTGTATAATCATCAATGTTCATAGCATGTTTTGCCAACTTTGATTAAGTAAATCCCAGTATATATCCGTAATTAGAAAAGATCATTGAAATGCCGATTAGGAATTGGCTGAAGAAAAAATGCTTAATGACTTTCAATAATGTTCATTAATGCAGTAACTATGTAATAGACATCAAATCAGGTCCAATAATCGTTATCATTCAAGGTAAACTATGAAATTTACCAGGTCCAAGGAACATATAGATGATGACAAACTCAATGGGGCTATCTTGAACCACGAAATAGTGGTGGTACCAGGTGTCTGGAATGGGTAAGCGTACCCTGCCAGCTAGCCGCACCCGTCAAGATTGACCCAAAGTGACAAATTCATTGTTATTTGGTGAATTCACCAAATTACTTTTGTGAGTCAAAATTTGGTATGCTGTCACTCATCATTTGAAAAACAGACAGGTCATATTTTGATGCAACATCTCAGTATCTACCGTAGAACTTCTTAAATTATTTCACTAATCTACTTTCTGAGAATCCTTGCCTCACTAACTTTTGAGCTAATAGGCTGTGTCTAACTCGAAAGTCTTCATATGAATGGCATGCTCTACTGTATCTGAGGAGTTGTGAAATGTACACACCATAAGCTGGAGATGATGGTATATTGCTCGACAAAAAGGGAAAGTTTATGATTTCAAAATTGAAATCGTCTCTTTTGTCATACAGCTTAGTATATAGTGTATTATGTCTAATTTCAAACAATACATCTAGGTATGATGCCGAGTCCACACTTTCAGTTGTTTCTTTTATTTCTAAATCATCTGGGTAGATGTGGTGTAGATAATTGGATATACCAGATTGTTTAAACTGATGAGATCATCAATATATCTGTGGGTGTTGTTAAATCGCTTGGCAATCCTTTTACACCCAGATTTCTGAAGTGATTGCATGAACTCTGCTTCATACGAATACAAAAATAAGTCTGCAAGAAGTGGGGCGCAGTTTGTGCCCATGGGAATGCCTATAGTTTGCCTGAATGTCATGCCAGCAAATTTGATAAATATGTTGTCAATTAGGAAATATAGCATTTGAATCACCTCAACATCACTGTATTTGAGTTTGGCATCACTGTTGTTGGTGAAATAGCCTAAGTTGCGCTTGATGGCAATGTATTCATACCTACGACTACCATTCTTGTAAAAGAAGGCTTTCTTCACGAGAGATGATAGCCTGTCTTTAAGTTTGTTATGTGGGATGGCTGTGTACAACGTTGAAAAATCAAATGTGTGGATTGAATTATACATGTTTTTGTTATTTTGTAAAATATGTAACAATTCTTTGGAGTTCCAATTGCCATGACAAATTTCATGAACTGCTTCTTTTATTGCAGAAGCCTTTAGGTCTCCATCACATTCGTACTTCATTATTTGCTCTTTCCATCAAGGACTTGAGAAGGTTGCATGTCTATGCATTGGGATTGTCTTTGACAGATCCGAACAAACAACCGTACAGACTGGTTAGTATTATTGCTGACATTGCACTATACAGACTATACAAGCCTGTTCGTGCTGAACCTATGACTGATGATCATCGTCATTTCATACATCTTCCATTTACTAACAAAGGAATTGATGCCATTAATATCAGCAATATACTACACAACAAAAAGGTTACATCAACTATACCTGTATACTTTAAGAACCAGTCTGTACCTATTCTGTCATATCAATACACCAAGACAATCTCCAATAAAATATTCAATTACAATAAGGCATTGCGGCACTTAAAAATTGATGAATTCCTTCAAACACCAGCATCCTGTGACTGCTCTACATCTCCCTTCAAATATACTCCAGTTGGCCATGTCATCACTGGTGATCTGAACTTGGTTGAACATCACCACCTTCGTAAGATATTATCTTGTGGACCCAAGTTCAGAGAACCTCGCAGGATCAACTGGAACCATAATTTTAAGATCATTATGGACTCAGTTGAAGATTATGCCAGGAAATGGGCTAAAAGGGAGGATGTAGAGTTGGACACACTGTCAGAATGGGTCAAATCTGTGAGGAAAATAGTGCGTGGCCGTATTGGTCGACTAAGATCACATGTTTGCAGAAGACCCTATTCTGTATTTAAAGATCCTGATGCTGTTAAGTGTTTGAATGATATCCATGACAAATATGTTGTCGTCCCTGCTGATAAAGCTGCCAATAACATTGTATTTGTCTGTAAGAAGTATTATTTTGAATGTCTTATAGACGAACTTGGTGTAACTAAGACCTCAACCAACTCCACTTACAGACAATCAATGTTCAACAAATCTGAAATTTTTGCAAACCATAAGTCATTCATGGATCATTTTAATATACAACAAAGGATGACCATAATAAGTTGCCTAGCTTATACTGGATACCAAAGCTCCACAAAACACCTTACAAAGCTAGGTTTATCGCAGGATCTTCAAAATGTTCAACAACAGAGTTATCGAAGATACTGACTTCTGTTCTTTGTACTGTTAAACAGGGACTTCAATCATACTGTGATGTTGTCTTTTCTCGGAGTGGTATAAATCAAATGTGGATATTAAAAAATTCGAAGGAACTCTTGGAAAATTTGAAATCAAGATCTGTTTCAAAAATAACATCTATTAAAAAATCTTTCGATTTTTCCACATTGTATACCACAATACCACATGATAAATTGAAAAGAACGCTTGAAAAACATCATCAACCAAGCATTTTTCTCACAAAAACGGTTCACGCCGTTACAAATATGTGGTATTAGGGTATAATTCTACATATTTTGTTAAAAATACAACTAATGCTAAAGTGTTTTATACCGAGAAAGACATTATCAGTATGCTTGATTTCCTCATTGACAACATATTTGTTGAATTTGGAGGACACATTTTCCAACAGTGTATAGGAATTCCCATGGGCACTAACTGTGCTCCCTTACTTGCCGACTTATTTCTGTTCTCATACGAGGCAGAATTTATCCAGAACCTTATCAAGCAGAAAAGGTCTCTGTAGCTCGTACTTTCAACCTAACATTTAGATACATAGACGATGTTATCTCACTGAATAACTCTGAATTCAGTAGATATCTCGCTATGATTTATCCTCGAGAATTGGAGATTAAAGAAACAACAGAAACGGCCTCTTCTGCTTCATATCTGGACATTTTACTTGAATTTGACTCCAATGGTCACCTTTCTACTAGGCTATATGACAAGAGAGATGATTTCAACTTTCGTATAATTAATTTTCCACACCTCATCAGTAATATTCCACTCTCACCTGCTTATGGGGTATACATTTCCCAGCTTATACGATATGCAAGAGCATGCAGTTCATATGGTGATTTTGTAGAGAGACATGGCCATCTCTCTTTCAAACTGTTAAATCAAGGTTACACCAGAGCAAGACTTGTCTCTACATTCAAACGCTTTTTTGGAAGGTATCGCAAGCTGGTAGATAAATACAATATCTCTCTTCGACAAATGATCACTGATGGCATCGGTGACATTGGGCCTTAGTTAGTGACCACTACCTATCTGACTTACAGATTGATATATGGCGGGTGCCACATGTGGGGCAGGATGCGCTTACTATTTTCGAAAAACCTGACATCACTTCTTGGTCTTTTGGCCAGAGGTCCATATATCTTTCTTTCATGAATTTGACTTTGTTTGTACCGTCTATTTACTGTCTGTTCTGTGCTGTTTTGTGTCTATGTTTACAACTATTGTCTTACAAATTTTGACCTAGTGTTATTGGATTATTGATTGGTATGATTGCGATTATTTTATCCACATTTGATTGACCCCACTAGTTTCATAAATCTTGTCACAATACCGTACCAAACCAGATTTAATAGTTGATAAAATGATGGTTAAAAGTTGTGACCAGCGTGTTGTTGTACACTTACTGGAACCAGCTATGAAACGTTGTTTATAGGGATTCTTATGGATCTTAGGAATCCAATATAGATTAGGTAATACCTTGTCATCTTGCGCTAACTCGATGCCAAACTCACTAAAAACTGTTGAATGGTTCTGCAATATTTCCTCTTCAAATAAGGTTGAAAGAGAGTATGTTGTGCTACTCTCATCATCTGAGTTAATCTGAAGTTCGTTCTTTAAACATTGAATGTAATATTGCTTGCAGACAAAAATGATGTTGTTTGATGCTTTGTCTGCAGGCACAAAAATATATTTATCGTGTAAAGAATCTAGACATTCCCGTATAGAAGGGTCATCGAAGGCAGATGTAGTGTTGATGACAGTGTGTAAAGAACGAAGACGTGAAATGCGAGATTTTACCTTATCACGGACTGTGCGAAGCCAGTCCGAAAGACATCCAACGTCTTCGTCTTCAAGGGCAGCCCACTTCTTAGCATAAGCCTCAGCAGCATCCATAATTAACTTAAAGTTAAAGTTCCAGTTTACTTTGGGTGGCTCGCGATATTTTGGGCCAAACTGGAACAGCTGCCGAAGCTTAGGATGTGGAACTATTTTCATGTCACCTGTTATTATATGACTGTGAGGTTTGTAACAAAAGGAAGATGACATACAATCAGAAGTACCATCATGAACATTGTTCCTAATATCAATTTCTTTCAAGACCCTACCTACGGTCTTAGAATAGGTATAGGACACTATAGGAGGGTCTTGAAGTGTAAAATAAGGTGGTACTTTGTCCATAACGTCCATAACGTCCTTGTTGTGTAAGATATTGCTGATGTTAATCATGTCAATCCCTTTGTTAACAAACCTCAAGGGGAAAAACAATCTCTGCTGAGATGCTGATGTTGATGCTTTCTGTCCGAACAGGTTTGAATAGGCGATATTTGCCTATATCCATAATAATGGCAATTAACCGGTATTCGGGCAGCAGAGGGTCGTATACATTCATAGCTTCAACAGTCAGGAGAAGTGATCTTAACTTCTGCAAGGAGCATGCAAACAATGCAGTTCTTACCTTGTGAACACCCAAAGGTTGATTTAACATGGGTAGTAGATCACTGAACTGAGGATTACTGGTGTTATTGCTGTGTCGATGGCCATGACTTCGTCGTCTTCTCTGATGAGAATTAAACAAACCCATGACATTGACAGTCTTTCCTCTGGGGCTAGATAGGTTACCCACACCTAGTATTTTATCATTACAGCCATAAGGCATAGCTGTGCCAAGTTCAGTGATCCAGTGGTGTTCACGTTGTTTGCGATAACTCCTACTCAGTATTGAACTATTAGAAGGGTGGTAAATTTTTTCTAATATTCTTACTTTCATGTTCAATACTGAGTGAAGAGGACCATTGAAGTGAGTGTAAAGGCAGGTTGGCAGATTGTTGTTAATTCCTGACCTATGCCCACACATCCTCTTAGAAAGTTTTTCCCCGGTCTCTCCAACATATATGGGAAAATTAGAAATTAGGAATTGGAAGAAGTTAAAATGCTTAATGATTTTCAATAATTTTGTATCATAGTATCTTCAATATATGTAGCAAATTTTGTCAACTTTGATCCAGTCAATTCAAATATATATCCCTAATTAGCAAAGTTCATTAAATACGCAAATTAGGAATTTGCTGAAGAGACAATGCTTAATGATTTAAATAATATTGTATTGTAGTGTCTTTAATGTACATAGCAAGTTTCATCAATTTTGATTAAGTCAATTCAGATATATATCCCTAATTATGAAAATTCATTTAATATGCAAATTAGGAGTTGGCTTAAGTAAAAATGTCTTTTGACTTTTAATAATGTTATATCACAGTATCGTTGGCGTATATCGCAAGTCTCAACAACTAAAATTAAGTTAATCAAGATATAAATCTCCCAATAGGAAAGTTCATTAAATATGCAAATTCGGAATTTACTGAAGTTAAAATGCTTAATTACTTTCAAGAATGTTGTATCATAGTAGCTTCAATACATGTAGCAAGTTAATCAACTTTGATCCAGTCAATTCAAATATATATCCCTAATTAGCAAAGTTAATTAAATACGCAAATTAGGAATTAGGTGAAGTTAAAATGCTTAATGACTTTCAAGAGTGTGAAATCATAGTATCTTCAATATACATACCAAGTCTGGGCAATTTTGATCAAGTCAAATCAGATAAGGATATTTTATTTCCCAATAGAACAGAAAAGAAAAAGAAAAATACAGTATATTAAGGATTAGTAAATTGGATAGGCACTAGAAAATAGTATCATACTAATCGAGTCCAGCCCCCTACCATTCACAATTGCTGAATCTATCATTTTGCCATAGGGCGGCATGTTGAACATTGTGACCTATCCTCGATATTTGAAATAAATTCTATGTCAATGTAAGTACATAAATTATAAAAGTTTGTCGTAGAAAATATACATGAAAGAGAAGAAACCTGTCAGATAAACAAGAGATGACGTTTCAGGTCTCTTTTAACTTTTGACTTAGATCTCAAAGATCTTATACTTTCTGGGATTTGGTTCCAGAGTGTAACACCAGAGTATTTCATTGAACACTGTCCTATATTAGTGGTATATTTAGGGATGAGAAGATTTCCCTTGTCTTTCGACCGAGTAGGATACAGATGTTGAATGCTTGAAAAGAAACAAGGGATGTCTGGAGAAAAATTTCCACTTATATTATCATAAACAAAAAGTACAGTTTGATAAGTATATTGCTTAAAGACATCAAGAATTTCCAACTCATGAAACAATGGTTGTGTGTGCTCAAATCTGTTGGAGTTTGTAAGAGTACGTACTATTCGTTTTTGGGTAAGATATATAGGCTTAAGGTAAGTTGCGTACGTATTCGATATTATTCCCCCATACTTCTAACGAATAAGAGATATGTGGTAAAATAAAACAATTAAAAAGTAGTAACAATATTGGTTGGGGACAATGTGCTTAATTTTATATAATATACCTGCCTTAGAACTTATTGTTTTGTTAACTTTATTTGTATGTTCTTTCCAGGTTAGTTTATTATCTAGGTCAACCCCAATATATTGAGTGCTTTACTTCATAAATCTGTTCTCCTTTAATACTGATTATGCCTTGGCATTGTACTAGTCTATTTTTACCCCGGAATATTACATACTCAGTCTTTTTTGTATTTATTGTTAGTTTGTTATTACTAGTCAACTACATGCTGTAACTCTTCATTGACATAATGTAAATTTATGACTTCTCTTGAGTCAAAAGAATGAAATAAACTAGTATCATCAGCAAATAGGCGACTATCAAAGAAATCTGTACACTTTGCCAGGTCATTGACATAAATGAGAAAAAGAGTGAGTCCCAGTACAGACCCCTGTGGGACTCCACAGGTAATTGGAAGTTCTTGGGACTGAACCCCATTAACACTTACAAATTGTTTCCTATCGGACAGGTAGGTATATATCGCCAATTAGAAAAAGTTCATTAAAAATGCAAATTAGCAACTATCTTTCATGTCATCCCTTAATGGTTCCAATTGCTTATATCTTGGTGTGATCAACATTTGTGGCAAATCTCATCAAATTGTGTGCAGTCATTTTTAATGTATATAATTTTTTTCTAAAATCATTAATTATGCAAATGACCAAACATATGCAAGCCACACCCACTAAAAACTACTCATTTCTTGCCATATGCCAACTAAATCGATGTACCAGATTTGAGTCTGATCTGATGAGTCGTTTTTGAGATATCGAACCAACAGACATACAGACATCGCTGCGACATATACTCACGTGTGTGAACACGTGAGCAAAAATCAAATTAAAATTGACCTGGCATACAACAGGACCTCTTGTGCCTTTGCATAGTCACTAACTCATTTATTACACTGCGTTGTCTAGTATTTTTCTAGTTGAGACATGATAGGACAAAGTTCGTTTTCAATAATAAATGACCTATGTGGTTCTACAGCTCAAAGAGGAACAGTTTACACGGTGGCTCTTATCTTATTTTTGCCTTACATGAATTACACCCGCATATTGCATTTTGTAATGCAAGACCATACGATTAAACTTACCGCCTATGCTTCCAATGAACGGCAAACCTCTTGGGCCTGGGGGAAGACCAGCAGGTCGACGCATACTCCATATTGAAGTTATCAGTACAAAGGCTACCAGGACGATAAAAACATTGATTGGACTGCTGAGAAAGGTCTGGATCGTTCCCGCTGTTGCATAAACCATTCTGACAGCTAGCTGAATAGTCTGTGAAAATGCACAGAATAATCGCATCACTCTGGCTTGTCCCGTTGGTGAAGTACGCAGGTGGCTTCGACACAAAGATTGATTTTGATAAAAGAGATATTAAGTATTCGACTAGCCTGTAGGGAAAGGACTAGTGGGTCTAAAAATTTGCGTATCTCATGCATACGATCCTTAGACTTATGTGTTTCAAAAGGACTGGTGGGTCTACAATTTGCATATTTCGTGTAGACATGTGTGTTTCACTTTGCCTCACTAGGAGCAGTGGGATCGTCTTGGGGACTGTCTGGCGCCATTGCATTTCTGTGAATTGCACTGCTATGTATTCTTGAGGATATTGTAATGCAATAACTTGTATTTGATAATGAACCGTACGTTCTCCTTAAACTAATCATGACTTGTTGGGAAAATTATCTGCCTTAGTTATTTTTGAATACAAGTGTTTCAACGTTCGAAAGTCATCATAATAGTTATATGTAGATCTACGTCTCTGTACATAAACCGCCTTTTAGTTTGTGTTGACATAGAAGGGTGACATGGCAGAGTTAAGCGATAAGTGGTAGACAAAGTTATAGCACAGTATCTTGATCTACATGGGCATTCTGTTGTTCTTACTTGATAGTGTATGGGCGTAATAATTACACGTAGTAGACATACGCACGGCTTTGTATTTTTCTTGTTGTTGCAACCGGACAGCTTACAAACGTGATATACAAGCAATAATAGCCTTACAAGAAATACGATATCACTATCACAGAAGGGAATTGACACAGTTTCACCGACTATCAATTCAGAACAACAGACGGCCTGCAGAATGACCTCAATTCTGTGGAGAGCATTTATGGAAATGCGCACTGGTGGTATGATGTAGGCAACTGCGTCCATCCATGACCTGTATTTGTTCAAACTCAACAAAGTATGCACTAGAGGAAAGAACAGTAACAACTGTTTACTGGCGTTGTTTTTAAAGGCCTGGTCTTGACGTTATCTTCTGACAAGAATATTTACTATCAAAATAGTTTGTTCCCCTTACGCTGCATTCACAAATACTGGGTAGGGGGACTTCAGGGGTTGCAAGTTTTCGGGGTTGTCAAGGGGATTTGACTGGTACGCACATCGTGTGGGAGGATCTGAAAATATTTTAGTTGTTTCTTCACATTTTCAAAGTCCATAGTTTGTCATCCAATTGTTTAAATGTTAACAATAATAAAACAAATTCAGGAATCATTTAATAAAATGCTTTAATAACATTTGATTTGGAAAAATCTACAATATTAATGCCATTGAATTTTCTTGGGAGAAACAACATATTTTTTTCTACTTCCAGAGTTTCTTGTTCTACTCCCTATAGCGTGTATTGAAACACCAATTATTTACTTCCAATATTAACACAAGCTGTATAATGGTAATTTTAAAACTGAATTGCAGTCCAGGCTACAGCTGACTGTACATAATACCAACTGTTAATGGGTGATTATGGCTTTGCTATAATCATTGTTAACGTCTGGAGGGACACGGGGAAAAGGGTTTAGACCTTGACATGTATTGGTCAACATGCGCCACCTACTCCAACCACTTGCTGGATGCACTTGAGACGTAACCTAATCTACCAACTGCCGTCATTTAGCGTATCTAAATAACTTGCGTCACCCTTTCCACGTCATTATCCATGCGCATATCACTGCACAGTCCCTCGTGGGCTATTCAGCTCTGGGACTATTCGCCCCATAGACGAGTGTACATAAGCGAGAAACAACCCAAGTCAGGAAATGAAATGGCTAGGACTGTGATCAGTGTGATCAAAGCTATGGATCGTCGATTTCAACTTCTGCCACGCTCAAGCTCACACCACAAAATTCACCATGCCAAAAACGAAGAAAAGCAGGGGCCACGCCCGGGCGGCCACATGCTCTGCACCACCACCAAAGCACCAAACAAGAGACCCCCAGCCCTTTCGAGGGAGCGACCATCCACACAGTGACAATCGCAATGCTACAGCCGACAACGCCAATCAGCCTCACTAAACTCTCAGCTGCCCTGCACGACCACCCGCACAAACAAGCCACAGCCAGCCTCATCTACGACCTCACCGATGGTGCTAACATCAGCTTCAGTGGGAACCGCACACCGCGCTTCACTTGCAACGCAGTCAGCAGCAACGATCGACCTGGATGCCGTCTCCACCGCCTAACAAAGGAACTGCACCTCGGTCACACAATTGGCCCATTGGCCGTGCCATCTCCGCCATGGAATAGCAAGAGAATGGAAAGAGATGTACCCAATATTAGATGGCCGGTTCAATTTGGGGGCATAACTTCTGCAGTGGCGCCGCCACAACCACTGCCGAAGCTGGCTTACCTGACTGGCTCATAAAGACACTGGGCAGATGGAGAAGTGATGCGAACCAGATCTACATCAAGACACCATGGGAGACCCTCGATGCAGTACCGAAGGTACTCGCGACTGGCTAACAATTTGACGTAGGACTCAGTTCTTGTTGGACAATGTCAATGAGGGAAGGCGCTACATGAACTATAGACACATGAAACATTAGGAACAATGAACATATACTATGAGACATCTCCCAGTGGCGCATGGTCACCACGGGGGGGGGGCTGTGTTACTGCCGCACCGCAGTCATGCAAGCCCGCGGTTTGGCCATAATTTGGGGGGGGGTACTGTCATGGGTCTGCCACGGGCGACCGGTTACGCATTGCCCGATGCCGGTACCCAGAGCCCGGTACTGCCGTCCAGGCCGCCATGACGCCTCATCGCCCCAACCATGGCAGTACATGCATAACCCCAGATTTTGGCCAAGCACTTGTCTCCGTGTCGTTCCTTTGCGTTAATGGGTGATTATGGCTTTGCTATAATCATTGTTGACGTCTGGAGGGACACGGGGAAAAGGGTTTAGACCTTGACATGTATTGGTCACCATGCGCCACCTACTCCAACCACTTGCTGGATGCACTTGAGACGTAACCTTATCTACCAACTGCCCTCATTTACCATATCTAAATAACTTGCGTCACCCTTTCCACGTCCTTATCCATGCGCATATCAGTGTGATCAAAGCTATAGATCGTCCATGTCAACTTCTGCCACGCTCAAGCTCACACCACAAAATTCCCGCCCACCCTCCGCAAAAAAAGCCTCGCTGCAGGGATGTAGCTCACAATAAAAGATACTGTATGTCTCTATACCTGGGGTACTGTCATGGGTCTGCTGCGGGCGACCGGTTAGACGCTGACCAATGCACAGCACCCAGAGCCCGGTACCGCCGTCCAGGCCGCCATGACGCCTCGTCCCCCATCGCCATGGCAGAACATGCATAACCCCGGATTTCGGCCAAACACTTGTCTCCGTGTCGTTCCTTTGCCTTAATAAGCCAAATACTGCATAAAAACCCTATTATACTTACTGTATTAACATGGATTATTGCATGTATTTTAGCTGAAGAGGCATATACAGATGAATACTGTCAAGAATCCATTTTTTGTATTCAGCAAGCCTGTATTCATGTGGATTTATGTGAATTCACGTGTATTATACTATAATACAGGCAACTCATTAATGTGAATTTATCTGAATTATTGGGTTTTCATGCAGTCCAAATACTTGTGTTAGGGAGTAAAATAGGAAACAAAAGACACACAACAGATATACAGTCTCCCCTCCACATGTCACAAATGAAAATACAGTGGGTTTCAGTTCGGTGAAACAGCTTACTGTATGAGATGGACACATTGCATGTACAAAACGAACGATAAGCTTTGGTATCATGACATTTTTCAAAGTCACCAACTCATTGATTAATTAATTAATTACCGTAAACTAGCATGGGACAGCTCTGTCTAGACTGAGAAATGAACAGTTGAGTACACTTAACCTACAATGTAATTGTTTTTTACCATTTCAGCTGAGAGTTTGAAGAGCTGTAGAGGTTCTCTCAGCTGAAACTGAGTAAAACAAACACATAGTTTCTTGTTTAAGCTTTCAACTGAAACTGTAAAAACAGCTACATTGTAGATAAAATGAGCTGTCCCATGCTGGGTTTACTATACATAATCAACGTGTGAAGATACTCTAGCTAATCATTATGTACATTCAATGTGTATGTTTCAACTGAAACTGTAAAAACAGCTACATTGTAGATAAAGTGGGCTGTCTCATGCTGGGTTTACTATAAATAATCAATCAGGTGTGATGATACCCAAGGTAATAGTTTTTGTACAATGTGTCTATCTAATACACTGGGTTGTATTACTGAATTTAAACGCACAGGTTGTGTTCGACAAGGTGAATACATGGGCATTTTAGCGTGGTTTGTGAGTAAACTGTTCCTTGAGAACATGTAGTTATCCATATAGAGTATAGACATTATGTGAATGATCATTTATATTAATCTCGATGGTTTTTCTCGGCATCTTTTTTCTGTGTGTCTACATTAATTTGTGTACTCAATCTTTTAATCAGGTTGAAATGCTTTAAGCTTATTAGCACAACCTGAGTATGAATATGTAATAGTGTTAATGCAATACTGAGACTCCAATTTATGGTGGACCGAAATGCAACTGCCAGCAAATGTGTACATAACATGCATGGCGGGTGTATGTGTTAATAATCTGAATACTGAATGTTACACTATATTGGGGTGAAAAACAAAAGATTGGAGTTTGAACGATGAGCAAAAAAAAACACTGAAAACAATGACATAAAACTTGTAGGTCATTTTGTTGGTTTGATAAATGTTCCTAAATATAATATTGGGGAATTTAGATATTTTTGATCATATAGAGGAGTATGTAATTAAGTGTATTGAGCGGGGATCCAAAATGAGTTATAAATATTTAAATTGTAATACCTCAACACACCATTCAGTATTTATGTGTGCAGTCTTAGAGGGCATTGTGTGTACAGCAGCTTACAGGCACAGTTACTTGCTAGGTAGAAGGACAACCAAATACCGTAAATTTCACTGCTACGCCAGTTTAGAATGAAACGTGTGGTGCACAAACAACGTTACGTCGTATGATATTATCTTTTGCAGTGAAAAATTATCACAATGACCTTCTTTCCTGTCAGTCCATTACAAAGCAGTTCGCCCAAGTGATCGCAAAACCAGCAGAATAACCGTACCACCAGCGTCAATTAATAGAGGTATTACTGCGATTTACTGAACTAAATCTTCTGATAATACTTACGTTTCAAGACTGATAAGGACACCTCATTAACCTGTACAGATGACAGAATAGTGCAGCAAGTTGTCTTGGTAAAACTGGGTTGAAAAACTATTTGAATACGTGTGTCTAACCCTGTGACCTTCTTTGGTGAGCCAGGTTATGTACCTTAGTACTGTTTGTCACATGAATACGAATAGCTAGCCGTGGAAACGCAGCTATTTGTGGTGGGTAGATTGCGTCTATGCGGGTCGCCCATCAAAAGGTCAACCCTGCCACGGTTTTACGAGGTTGATCTTTTGATGACCCTCATAGACGCAGCCTTCTCCGCCACGGTTAGCTGCGTTTCAACAGCTGAAAATAGCTATTGACTTACATTCCATTTCGTTCAGTTCTGTTGTAGTGAAAAATGTTATGACAGTTCATAACCCCTTGACTAACGTCTCCGCCATCGATACAATAGCAATGTTTTCCACAGATTTTATAATTAGTTATGCAAATTATGCAAAATTGAACTTTTTCACCTGATATTCAAGATATTTAAATTTTCACAGCTATTTTGATTTCCCGCTATTTTAAAAAACTGGTAATATTACACAAAAACAAAGCATATGATGTCCCAGTGGAAAACATCCACCACAATGCATTATATTGGACTACTCTGTTGTTTCTGTGACGATTCCAATGCATATACATGTATGCACGACGTACAGTGTTTTTGCTTTCTTTGCATGAGGGCGCCATTTTGCGTTTGGGCAAACGATTATTATTTATCTTTCTCAAAAATTGCACGTGCAGTCCAAGTCGACATTTTATTATACTTGTATAAACACCCCTCAATGAGTACATGTGCACTAAGTAGCTGATGCAATGGCGTTCAGAAATTATTTTTTAGATTAACGCCTACCCTATCACCCATCTCTGTGTTTATCAATTACGGAAACAATGTCGTTACGTTTTGATTTTTCGCTGTTTTTGTTCTAGAAAACATGTACAACGCGCATATTTTCCCCGGAAATATGTTGAAATACTAACTTTATTACTTCACAAGAAGGCATTGTGTACACTTTGCCATGTTGTTGTTGACATCATAAATTCTAGTTCAGACTTTAAGGTTATAGTCGTCAGCAATAACGTGTTTGTATAGCACAAGTGCAGGTTGTGATGGGAGGATGAACACGAGACATTTCGACAATTTTCTGAAGCTTAGTTTTTTAATTTGCGACAAAAGGAAGGGGCATACATAATCCATTACAACAAGGGGTTTTAAAATATTTCACCCCGAGGAGGCATTCATGCGAGTTCAATACATTTGAGATTACTGTTTAATCTGTGTTTTTGTTCAAGTCAAAGGTGTAGTATATACCTATTAAACGTTTCAGTCATTGGCTGCTTGTAGACGTAACAAATATCTGGTGAAATAATAAAGAAAGTATAGAACTATTTAGCGTTTGAGCTGTATGATCGGTTTTTGCTGAAGTAGTACTATTGGGAGGGACCATTCGATCGTTGGAGTAGGTTGGTTAGAATACTGATTCACCATTGTGTCCATAATCCTTATACTAATATTTTCTGAATTTCAATACGTGTACTCAGGGTTTCACACCTTCTTTGGTTGAGCTTCATGTGACTATTTTATTATATAATAAGTAGGATATGTATAACTCATAAAAATTTTCAGCAGCTTGTGCTATTTATATGTTTTTTTTCCTATTTTTCACCGACTCTTTCCTCTTATTTAATGATTGTCACCCTTTTTATAAGATTGTCAACCATTCTCTTTCAAAACCAAGAATAAACATCGGGGTCAGTGTGTACATTTTGTACTAGAGAGACATGTAAGTTACCCAAGATTTGCCTATTACTTTATGGAGAAAAATAAAGTTTTCGATTTTCGAAAAACTAGGATGGTGAATTTTACTTACTCAAAGAGTTTTATATGAAACCCACAAGTGGTAGATCAGAAAAGGATTGTTAACGTTTGATAGTGCGAATATATGTCCCCAGGGCGCATTCTACCTTAATGACTTTTGTCTTAACATATTTTACCGATGATGTTTTCCATGTACTATGTAGCTTGTCGTTTTTTAATCGTGTTGTTCATTGTAAGCAAAACATTTGTCGAATACCTTAACAACATCCAGTATATATACTCGAAAACTACATATCTCGTCCTATGTATATTATGTTTGTCGATTCATAATCTACCGTTAAAAATCTAAATTCTAAATGGCTGGTGAAAGTAAGGAAGCGTACCAGATTTATGAAAAGTGATGGTAAGCAACACTCAATAACAGCTTGGTATTTGCAGCATACTGTCTTCACTTTTTATATTTTACAAAAAAATTACAATGCTCGTGTTATTGGTTTCTTTGTACTGTGTTTTATTTCATTTCCACCCTAAAGACATCGTCGATAATACTCTTTCTTTTAACACAATTGCAGAACAGGGTAAACTTGACAAAAAATAGAAATTCAAAGGATAAAAAATATGAGGTTATTGTAGATTAGGCAGAGAAATTGTTCAATGATAACTTGCCATTAGCTGGAGAGGTTCCGTGTATTGTTTAATAGATTAGCAATATAAGTTTATATGTGTGTGATTCAGCTCACATTTAAAAACTCTTTTTTACTCAGTCTGCTTTTTTTTCATAATTCCATTCAGAAAATCAATGAGGTCAAATTTTGTAAATTGCAAACATGAGGTCTACATAGTTGCATTGACATTAAATCCAGAGTATTCAAGTGTACAGATGTATGGCCGCGATGATGTGTTAAATTTAGCAAACTGTATTAACGGAAATAGCTGTCTTTTATTTTCATTACTTTTACTCGGGAAAGCAAAATCATAATGATATGCTGAAATAAATAATGTTACTGGACGCTCTGGACCCAATGTTACGGTTGCTAGTCAGAGAAATGAACCCGAATCTGTAAAAACGGAATTCTACAATTTTACTATCCTATGTTCAAGTCAGCCTTGGATTTTGCGGGCATGTCATCACTAAATTGAAACTGTTGTCGGCTGGTTCACAATAGAACACTGAATACTAGAAACATTGTTTGAAAAGAGTATGGGAGAAATAGCGCATTAAGAGGCAAAATGTTAGTCTTTAGGCTACCAATATGTGCAAGCCCTCATTCAATGGACTAGGGAGAGTTACATTTTTGCATATTTGCGAATAAAAATACTAGTGTCATTATATGAGGAAAACATTACATGTTTTTTCCAGGTGAGATATCTACTGACTCAAAATGCACGCATTTATCATATTTCCAATTTCGTTCGGCGGTGGATAAGTTTGTTGACTCTCATCTACCAAGCAAGTTGTCTCAGAATACGCCAATTCAAGCCTCCGAGTCCGTTTGCCGAGAAATACGTTCCTTGGCGACTACATCATAGGGAATACATCTGGCGATAAGATTTTTGAAGGTCGGGTCAAGGCTTGGCTTCCCTTTTCCCTCGACTGGTGAAAAGGTAAACTGCTGAAACAAGCATGTGAATATCAGGAACACTTCATTCCTTGCCAATACCTCTCCTATGCACATACGGCGTCCAGCGGAAAACGGGATGTAACTCTCTTGTTTTTTCTGAGCATTGCCTTCGTCGTCTAAGAATCGTTCTGTAGGTAGAAACATAAACATGTCTATACCTTTCTTTACAGACTATACCTCTACATCATAGTATTCAATGGTTTCTCATGATTTTGTGTGTCAAGGCATAGTCTGCCCTGAACAAATTATTTAAAGGGTACCATATGATTGTTATGTCACGAAATGCTATTGTCAAGTGATCAATTTTAAGTGAATGTTTTCTTAATCGTATTAGCATGTGCAAATAGGTTTTGTCGGACCCTGAACTCACCCACAGTGTAGGTCGACCTTTAACTTATGTTGGATCGAAATATTTCCTTCTTTCGCTGCCACCAGTAATTGTTGTATAATAAGGACACTAAAGAAATCAAGGTCTTCCTTAAAATATATAAAGTCAAACTGAATTAAACCATTTATATTTCTGAAAGGTAGAAGAGATCATTCAAGTGCTACATTAGCTTATTTATATGTTGCGTTTTTTTTATTGGCTAAGCAAAAGTGCACAATATATTATCAATCCATATTTGCTACACAATAACTTTGTCAAAAGCACTGTTATTTAGATAATTTTCATTCAACATACCTGGGCGAAATTTCTCAGGTTCCTTCCAATATTCCTCATCCATGTGCAGCTTCCATAAGTTTGTCCATATTTGGGTCCCTTTTGGTATATTATAGCCACCTATGGGATTAGAAATAGCAGTATTCAGTCCTCTAGAAAATCGAATACTCTTTGGAAGCTATGCAGACGAACTGTTCAAATTATTTTCATCCTTTCTCATCAAATTTCTGAAATAATGGTAATTCTTGTGATAGATGAAAATGACTGCACATATAAGAAACCACTCCTGCTTTTAAACGAAAAGCAAGAGCGTATTAGTATGTAGAACTGTAATAGGCGAAACGTCAATAGAAATGTTACTGTTGTATTTACTCTTCCAAATTAATATACCATAAATGTACTTGCTTCAAGTTTTCACAAGAAGGTGAAAAGAAGACCTACCGATAGTAGTGTTCGCCAGAGCTTCACGTGCTAGGTTTAACGGTGCAATAGTTCTGATTCTCATCACTTCGAGAATGACAGCTTCGCAGTACGGTAATTTAGCCTTGTCGGACAACAATGGTAACCGATCTTTTCCGATGACATCATCTATTCCTTTTTGTACTTTCGCCTGAACATCGGGATAGTTTACCAAGTACGCCACACACCAGTTTATGGTATTAATTGTTGTATCGATTGCGGCTGGCATGAAAGTATAAAATTGGAAGGTCTAAGTATATCAACAACTGTTGCAAACAGGTGTGTGTATGACAGTTGACTGCACTACAGTTCAGGTTCAAATTATTTCTTCGTAAATACAGTAATGTAAACTAACAATGCCTTTCTTAGCATGAATAACAAAATATAATGTCGATGAAGTATGCTAGAAATGTTTACTAAGTTTCAAATATCACAATTAAAGTAATTTGTCATGAGACCACTAACCACTTTCCCGCAATAATAATAATAATAATAATGATAATAATAATAATAATAATAATAATAATAATAATAATAATAATAATAATAATATTTATTGCTTAAAAGCGCACTACACTACGTCTCAGTGCTCTGCACATTACAATAAAATTACATATAGACATGACATCAAATCAATTTCAGCAATAAAAAAATTACAGATAAGTACTATAACAATGCTTAAAAAGAAGAGTTTTAAGACAACGTTTAAAAGACTCACAAGACCAACCAAGACAGTGAGCATCAAAAGAAAGCTCATTCCACAACAATGGGGCAGCAATTGCAAATGCGCGATGACCATAATTAACTGTAGTGCCCCTAGCGTCACGCCTGGTAAGAAGTATCTTGTTAGATGAACGGAGAGCACGCTCAGGGATATTTATAACTATCAATGTTTGCAAATACTGTGGACATTCGCTACAAAGAATTTTGAAAACAAAAAGCAAAATCTTGAACTTGATTCTCTCTTTCACTGGCAACCAATGAAGTTGGAATAGAACAGGTGAGATGTGTTCACATTTCTTAGTGCGTGTTACGAGACGTGCGGCCGCATTCTGAACTGACTGAAGTTTTCTAAGCTGATAGTCAGGAATCCCATGCATCAGGCTATTACAATAGTCTAGTCGTGAGGTGACAAAAGCATGTACTAATTTCTCTGTGGTCGGCATATCTATCAAAGAACGAATTTTACCGATTTTGTACAGTGCTAAAAAGGCAGATTTACAAGTGTTATTTATTTGATTTGGCATAGAACCATTCGAATCGAGCAGAACACCAAGATCTTTAACTGTAGTGGACGGGGTAACATCGAAAGTACCGATCTTGAGACTGTCAAGTTTAGTCACATCTCTCTTAAAACGCGATGAAAAGTGAACTACCTCAGTTTTTTCATCATTTAGGATCAGCATGTTTGACCTCATCCATTGACGCACATTATCAATGCATAATTCAAGATCCAACTTGACATCGTCTGGACTATTACAAACAACATAAATCTGAGAATCGTCAGCGTAAAGCATGTAATCTAGGACGTGGGAAGAAATAATATCATCAAGAGGAGTTGTGTATAGAGTTACAAAAAGTAAAGGTCCTAGGACAGAACCTTGTGGGATACCAAAACGTAGAACAGCATATTGTGATGTTGTTGAATTAATATTAACACGTTGAACACGCTGAACAAGGCTGAACCTGTTATTCCAAAACGACACTGCAATCTATTGAGAAGAATTTCATGGTCCAGAGTATCAAAAGCAGCTGATAAATCCAGCATAACCAAAATGACATCCTGTCGTGAATCTAATGCTGTCATGAGATCATTATGAACCCTAAGCAATGCAGTTTCAGTACTGTGATTTGTACGATAAGCTGACTGGCATTTTGCAAACAATTTATTTTCTGATAAATAGATTTTAAGTTGATCCGCGACAATACGCTCTAAACATTTGGACAAAAAACATAAATTTGAAACTGGCCAATAATTTTTAAGAATATTGTTATCAAGACTAGGTTTCTTTATCAAAGGCTTAATAAATGCAGTTTTAAAAACCTGCGGAACAGTACCTGATAAAAGTGAGCTGTTAAAAAGGTGAGTTAAAAACGGAGCGATTTCATAAATACAATCTTTAAAAACTTCAGTTGGTAAAATATCTAAAATGCACGATTTAGAAGATGATTTTAAAACTAACTTTAAAACATCATTTTCACTGACAAGACTAAAAGATAACATAGAACAGTTGAGAAAAGGATAAATAGCATTGTCAATAAGTGGAACTAGGCCTTCTCTGTATTTCTCTACTTTCTGCTGGAAGAATTTCAAAAATGTGTCACTAAGCTCATTAGGAGGGACATTTGTCGGCTGAATCTTTGCACTGGTCTTCCTCGATCCAGTCAACTCATCAACGATCGCGAAAAGTCCTTTAGAGTCTGCAGTATTTATTCGATCCCGGTAGTAATCAGACTTCACTACATCAGCTCGTCGATTATACTGTAACCGCGAGGAAACGAATATTTCACGATGAACGATGAGACGAGAACACAACCACTTTCGCTCATGTTGACGGACCTTCCTCCTCATAGTCATCAATTCTTCATTATACCATGGTGCCCTCGGCTTGTCAGTGAATTTTTTAGACGTAATCGGCACAAGATCATCGAGAATTTCAGAAATAGCCGCATTATATCCTGTACAAAGATCGTCAACATCCACAGTTCGATTGTTACAGTAGGTTGACAACGCCAGAGATATCTTCGACTTCAACTGTTCGCGATTAGTAGATCGAAAATTTCGTCTTGACCTAGTCACGTTTACATTTGGTGGTCGAGAAACAGTCATCTTGAAATGAACCAGACTGTGGTCCGACGCAAGTATATCCGAAACACCAACTTCGTCCAATACTGGATCAGATGAGCGTGTTATCAGCAGATCAAGAATGTGTTAAGACACATGGGTTGGTTGATTTACATGCTGCTGAAGATTCTTTGAATTCAGTAGATCAATGAGTTTACCGGTGTATGATGACTCTGGGTCATTCATATGGAAATTGAAATCTCCGGCAATCAATCAAGGTACCATAGTATCAGTAGCATTGGGCTTAATTGTCCTATGTTGAAACATTCAGCGGCACAAAGCCTTTTGACAGGTTTTAGGACAATGTCAGCTTGACCACGGATGTGTCATGTGGGCAAAGCAACATAAATTTTGAGTTACTATGAAAAATAGCGTCCCCAGTGGCATTATTGAAGAAATTCATGCTTACTGTCATCATTTCCATGAGCCCTATAACTCCTTACCACAGAATAATACAGCCATCTTTCACAAAAGATTGCATTTTGATTCAAGCAAACAATATTTTTACAAAAAAACCTTCAAATTAAAACGCAGATATCTGAACTTAAAGGTCCGCAGTATTTTGCATCTTAACCATCTTCATGACAAGTGATCAAGACCTATAATTTGAAGTGTTTTGAAACGAGAAGGGAAATCAACGCCATGAGTTTGTATCTTTAGCCAAAACAAAGGTGTAAAAGGTCCGTTTTAATGAGTACTGGATGCATCAACTGACCTAGCGATCCTACATCATCATCTCATCAAAATTGTGTTGTGGGATGTGAACATTTTCACACATAGAAGCCTAGGTATTCTTTATGAGTACGTCATTACCCGAATGCTTGTTCAAGAGTGACAATATTATAAAGCTAGTAGTGAGGAAAGATAAAACACCTTTCCAAAGTCAAAAAGCACAGCCAAGCACAGCAGTAAATAAACATTTCCAGAAAATCTTCAAATTATATGACGGAGGAGCGAGGTACCAAGAGAGGTAAATGAAATGCTGGTAGTAAAAACGGGAATTGATGTAAAGTGTTCGTTTTGTAAAAAGATCAGTTAAACGTTTTCGATATTTTATTTCCACTCCCTGGCTTTCCCTAACTGTTTTAAATTTACGACTTTTCGTTGAAAAAAATCGTCAGTTATTTATCATGAAATTCTACCCCCACACGATTTCAACAATTAGCATCCAATTGAAGTATTTTAAGCATCATCCAAGTCCGAATCACGTATAATTATTAACCTTATATGACGTTACTCAGCAAGATTGTACATGTCTTGTGTACTATTTTTAAAGTATGGAAGGCAATCACCGTATGCTATAAGGCTTTCCTCTATCATCCAACAAACATATGAATGAATTACCTCCAAATATATCAGATAGTAATTGTCGTACATTCACGTCCGTCAACGCCTGGTCTGTACCTTGCCCTTCCACTTGGATCTTCAAAACATCATGAACAACATCAGAAACGTTACCTGTTAAAGAAGAAAGTTGAAATGATCATAAATCACTGGCAACGAATATTATCATTCTAGGATGGTTAGTTCTGATAATATTTAAGTGATGTATTTTTTGACCGACTAAGCAATTCTTAAAATGGTGTTCATTATGCCTTAATCATGAAGAGGAGCATGATGACAGTGATAATGTTGATGATAATTGTTTTTGTATTTGTTGCTAAAATAAAAAAGAAATTAATGTTATCAATGCGGTGTAAAGATATCATTTCTATATAAAAAAACAAAGACGTCAACGTGAATCATTACGGACATAAAATTGTGCAGAGAGAAAGCTCAGATAAGCGGAACCTATTAACTATATGGGCGAGAGTTCAGAACCTTTATAATGTTTAAACATAGTCACTGTCTTTGTGCCAACGAGAGCATATTTGTGAAAACTGCAGCTTATTCTACATTTCCATACATGTCACATAATGATTCTTGACTATGCGATCATTTCAACATTTCTACCATTTAGTTATTTATACTATACCTTTTTGCATATTCATCCTATGATCATCGACCTTTGACTGGATAAATGTTAACCAAGTATTTGACATTTTCTTCATCTGACGGACGGCTTCGGTTGGTATATACTTAAATATTGGCTCAAAGTCAGCCAGCGTGCCATTACCAAAGACAGCATTCATGTCTTTAGTGACCTGCATGATGTTTTTGAATTCAGCGTCATCAAGGTCATAGCTGAAACAAGAGATGATCTATGTCTAGGTGATGAGGACGTGAGAGAAAATATGACATGCTTCCATTCTCCGATAATAAAATGTCAAAAGAATGTCACGGCATTCAAGGAGAGGAGTCCCTATCCATTTCAAGCAATAATGGTGCTACAACACTTATCATGAGGATTTCAATAAAACCGTTCGAGAATCGAATCGTAAGTATTGAGTAAGTTAAGGTATCCTAGTGCTAATATATGCTGCAATTCTCCTGTAGCATCTAACAGTCTGAGATTTTCGTGTTTGCTAAACGTACATGACTAGCAGACAACTGTATAAAGTGTCCTAATGGTCTTAATGGCACAAAGAAAGACTTTCAAAGATATGTATTTTATTCTACGTCATCAGCAGAGCACATCAAAATCCGGCGACATTTGCATTCTTTTACCCCACAATTAGGAAAATATGTCTCAAAGAAACACGTTCTCACGATTACATTAATACAGCAGAATAAGAAGCTCGAAAAGGTAAAAACATTAAATATCAGGCGATGTCACGCTTTGCTGTTTTAGATAGAAAAATGCAGCTAACAATAAAAATAATTACCGACTGCTGGGTTGACAAAGACAGGAGATTTCCAAAAAAAACCATTGGCTTCAAAATTCCCCTAGGAGAGCTTGAGCCCTTGCGAGCTCGTGATCTGTTTTCACCACGATGATGTATGAGAAGGTTTCGAAATTTTACGCAATATCCAAGGGGAGAACATTTGTTAACGTTGAGCACTGATGTGAACAAAGAAAATTTTACCAACAACCAGAAACAGCTTCACATAGATGCCTGAATGCTGAGGTTGCAAAAGGGACAATACCATCAGGGTTAATGAAAATCTACTTGAATGCACAGAATATGCCGAGACATTCTCAAACTCACATGTTCTTACTAATAATATTCAAACTAAATTATTATACCAGCATTCCTCCCTTTAATGTCAGCAATGTAAGGTACTGCAAAGTGTGCACATGGACGTATAGCGTTGCAAAATACAGCCCGTTTGCAAACTTCGTGGTATTTGCGCCATATTGTATCATCGACATCTTATATTAGTGACAGGGGCATCCGATTGGCCGAGTGGTGACCATTTTCGTGCAATACCACGATAAATTTGTTGGCGATTTCCAACAGCGATCTAGTGTTGGCTGCAATCTGGTGTGCGCTGAAAGTCCGTGCAAATATACGTTCAGAGCCCCTAAGTCTTGTGGGTCCTACGGAAACGTCTTAATTAAACAGTCGACGTTAGCACGAAACTATAAGTATGCTCGATGGTAAATATATATTGATAATTGATATGCTCAAAGGTATTTGGTCAACAAAATACCCAACCAAATGAAATGGTAACAAACGTTAGCCTTGTCTTTTTTCCTATCCTAAAGCTTGTGCAAGCTTTCATTAAGGAGTTTGCAAACTTACCTGGCATTTCTCACAGACAGATGACTCCAATAATGTCCCTTATGTTATTAAAAATCCTGTTCTTGCTTAAGGTTATATGCACCTCGAAAGTGAAAGACTTAAACTTTTGCTCAAACTTTCCTCAGTGAAACTTTCAACCATTCTCTTACCAAAGCAAGAATAAAAATCAGGGGTCACCGTGCAAACTTTGGTACTAGAGAGACAAATAACTTGTGATTTCTCGATATATGAAATCCATAATGACCGCTATCCCTGTGTTAATTCTATGAGAAAAAATAAAATTTTCGATTTTCGAAAAACTAAGACGGTGAAAACTTTTCTTTCGCCGAGAGCTTCAAAATGAGCCCCCACAAGTGGTAGGTCAGAAGAAAATTGATAAAGTTTGAAGGCCTGAATTTCTGTCCCCGAGGTGCGTTCTACCTTAAATGTGTCATGGAATTTCGAAGCTGCCTTAGATGTTAGGTTATTTTATAGTGCATTGAGGCTGCAACATTGAATAAAGTTTACCACAAATGCGTATTTGGATTTGTTGCGTGTAGGTTGAATCCTGTTAGCTATAAAATATGTGGACTGGAATACGATAGATATGCTATATATAGATATGCAAGATTTCTTCAATTTTTCGCTATGTGAATTTTACGACAAAACATCAAACTACTGGCTTTCAAACAACAACTTTATGAGACTACATCTGACGCCAATTTGGTCATTTTTTTCATTGATGAGTGTATTTAAATGGGCCAGCGCACTTACTTGTGCCCGAAGCAAACATTTAACATCACTTTGTAAACGAACAACGTCAATATTGATTGAGCATCGAACGGTTCTCCATTCTTGTCAACAACGGCTTTCTTCATATCAGGAAACGCCTCCTTTGTCACAATTTTTTCCAATATGTGTCCGCTGGCGAAATTCCTAAAACAATACAAAAGCTGTAGTCAATTAAATACATATAATCTTTTTGCCTGTTTTTGACATTTGTTTACCCTACATGAGAAATGAAATCGTCATCCACTAACGAATGATTAGTAGAACTCAATTGTAGCCATGAAGTAGCAAACAAATTATGCCAATGTTGCTTTCTGCTTACAACGAAACAGGGCAAGTATGTGATATAGTGTCAATTCTGATTGATTTCAAAATTCGTCAGATTTTTATCTCAACTTTATTCGTAAAATTTACTTTCACCTCGACGATGTGAAATATGATTCAGTGAGCAAGTTTTAATCAAACGTGAATATAAAATTTACGGATAGCCTAGAAATTTACCTCATTCGTCAAAACGTAAACTTAAAACATATTGTGGCAAACGTTTCGTAACAGTTTTCTTAAGCTAATTTGTAATTTTATCGTGTATGACACTTTTAATTTTCCGTAGGTCATTGAATGAATAAATAAGTCGACGAAGAGTCCACATACATAAAGAGCAGTTTTTCAGAAGTCGCGGAAACATCAATTTAGATATTAACTAGTGTTACCGTTGGGGGTTCTGTAATTTCTATAACGTTTTGTGCAATCGGCTAATTACCCATAATGCTTTCCTGAAATCAATGAAATTGTCAATGTTAACATTCTTTCCAAACAACCATAAAAGTATATTTTTACCCTTCAAAACCAAGAAGAATAAATTAAAGAAAATTTACGAACAAAGCCGTTGCTGTCATGATGTTTTCAGTGACACGCCGATTTAATTTTCTGCACAATGACAGTGACACATCATAGTACAAAAGCCTGGAGATATTATTTGATAACTGGTGCCCTAAATACAACATTCCTGTGGCAAATACATGATGTGACGAATAGTGAGTAAAAACTCTTGATGAAATACAAACCTAGATGAAAAACGTAAAGGTCAGAAATTTCAAACTAAAAGAATGTTAATGTTGAAATCACACGCGAGCCAAAAGGGCTCTTTCATGACCTATTCTATAACGAATAATACTTAAAGTGTTGAATGTAAAATATTTGCATACAAGTAACGGTCTACCTGGTGACCTCAGCTATCCTGATTTTCTTTAAATAGAGCTTACCTGACGGCTTTGTATCCAATTTTACGCATAGCCTTCCACTTTTTACCATTTGTAATATTGTGTCCCCCCTCGCTCAATAGGTCCACTATGAAATATTTACACAGAGATAAAACATCAACCATTAGTCCGTCCGATGATCGTTTGGTGTAGTCAAAGTTTTTGGATCAAATACGCGTTAAATTAAAGTCATATCATTGATAATAACGATAGGCTGGATGAGTTTATGCTTAAACGATGGCGATGTTGTTGTCATTCGTGTTAATAGCGAAACGACCACTTCAACTTCCATATAATTATTGAAACAATACAGTAAGTTACTCCGGTAACAATATAATATGGGATGTTTTGGCAACAATAAAGTATATGATGATGATGATGATGATGATGATGATGTTGATGATGATGATGATGATGATGATTATTTTTATTATTATTATTATTATTATTATTATTATTATTATTATTATTATTATTATTATTATTAGATCGACTTTAAGCCAACAGTCTCGCTCGCTAAAAGACTGTGCATGTGTACATGTAAGGATGCCTTCATGATTAATCAAATGTACTTGACCGAGCATTAAGTATCTCCAGTTCACTACTTTGAAAAGGAGCTTGCAGTGTGACGGAGATTTCAAGGTGCCTTGTAAGGCATATCGATCCCAATAGTGCTATATTAAAGGTTTTGGGCAGAGGTATAACGTTGCGTTTTCCGGTTACGTCTGTCTCTTCATGTCATATAATTCGAGCAGCCAAATTATAAGACAAGAATTATAGTGCTTATTTATATATCAATTAAGATTAACCCTATCCAGAATGACTAATTTTATGCTCACGGCTATATAACCAGGGTCTTCCTGCAAATTCATCCTGTTTTGCCACGAGTGCTTCTCGCGCAAGCTTGTAGTTATTCAGCACAACAACGTTCCGTATTCCGATTTTCAGGGTAAAAATATCGCCGTATGTCTTAGCAAAGTCTAACATTGTCCATATAGGATTTCCGGCCATATCTGAAACGAAATGGGTCACAAAAGATCAGACTGTTTTCCGTAAGGCGTTTTCATCGATTTCATTTTGATGAAGGAAATTAGGTGAGTTTCCAGTCGTACCGGTTGTCCATATGAAAAGGTCATTGGACAACAACATATGATTGGTGAAACTTAACCAAAACCTTAAGTTTGCAGAACTAGTGCAGTGAAACTAAAAAGGTGAACATGACTTCCTTCGTAGATGTTAAACGGCTTATCGTAATCTAGCGACTCTTTTTGTTAGTAGACAGATTATGAAATCTGCCATGTCTGTCAATACTGGTAAATCATTTGTAAATGTCAGTATTACCACCAGAGTCTCTATGCTTCCCTCCGTCAATGGATTACGAATAATCCAACTTCTCACTGGACACAATTCTGCATTATGCATAAAGCATGCTCAACAAAATTTATCAAATCCAGTGATTGACCATCACATTTTCTAATATAATTAATAGTCTGCAATGACCTATGGTTGTAGGGATCAAATCATCGATATGCGTACTTGTTTTCTATGTTCACTCACTAATAGTTGCAGTTGGTCGAAGTGATAGAACGTTTAGTCAAACCTTGGTTGAAGATACAAGAGTTTTAATGACCTCCGATGCCTTGGCATAGTCACTAACTCATTTATTATACCGGGTTGTCTAGTATTTTGCTAGTTCAGGCATGAAAGGAAAAGGTTCATTTCAATACATGACCTCTGTGGTTCTACAGCTCAAATATAATTTTTTTTTACGGAGGCTCTAATATTTCTTCTGCTTTATATGAATTACATTTGCTGTTGCATTTTGTAGTGCAAGACCATACGATTAAACCTACCACGTATGTTCCCAATAAAAGGTAAACCTCTTGGGCCTGGGGGGAGACCAGCAGGTCTACGCACACTCCATAACGCAGCTATCAGTATGAAGGCTATCAGGACCATAAAAATATTGATTGGACTGCTGAGAAAGGTCTGGATCGTTTCCGCTGTTGCATAATCCATTCTGACAGCCGGCTTGATACTCTGTGAAAATGCACGGAAGAATTGCATTGCCGTGGCTTGCCCCGTCGGTGAAATTCGCAAGTGGTTTCGAAACAAAGATCGATTTTGATAAAAGAGGTACCATATGTACTCTTCTAGCCTAGGGCAAGAAATAGTTGGTCTCTAGGGTACAGTAAAATATTGGCTGACCAGCAAGAGATAAAATACTTGTTAAAGGCACAGGATAAAAACTGCAACAAGTTAAAATGAATACACTAAAATACCGACCAACCAGCGGGGTATAAAACACTTGCAAAATCAGGGACAATAATAATAGTTAGTCTATAATTCATGCATAGTTCTGTAGATTTGTGCTGTACTTCGCTTCAGCAGTGGGGTCACCTTGGTGTGGAGCGCGCGTCGACCGCCTTGCGCCATCGCATTTTTGTAAAAGACACTGCACTTTCATGTATTTGGAATGATATTGCGATAAGTTCTAGTTGATAATGAACTGTACGTTTTCCTGAATCTGATCATGACGTAGTGGTTGAATAATAAGTCTCAGTTATCTTCGAAAAATAAGGGGTTATCAATATTCAACAATCATCATAATGACCCTTAAAAATTGTGTTCTCCCAACTTTAGCGACGACTTTGCTTCTCCTGACAAGGATATCGTGAGCCTTGAAGGAAAATAAAATGACAAAGAATGGGAACATTCTAGCGATGAATTGTTGATAATCGGCTCACCTTCTGTCTGTGCTTGCCTTCTGAAATGTGGTTTAATGACTCTGACCTGTTGATCTCTTTAGTGTAGTTAAAAAACTACTTTGCATTTTGTGGCTTATATAACGTTGTCATGGCCATCACACAAAAGCTGTCACTGCTGGACACCAGTAATTGTAATCAATTGTTGGTATGAACAATACATAATGAAATGTTATTATGCTGATTGTTTTATTAAAATCGCAAGCCATTCATAAATTTCCATTTCAATGACAATATAGATTTGAATTTCAAAACCTTTTTTTCTTTTTCGAAGCACAGAGGAAGTAAGAAACATTGTTGAGTAGATATGATCGTTTTATGTTGTCAACTTGCCAAAATCAGCAAAATTTGCCCACCATTTCATGTTGTCAAATTTAACTGCGAAACTTCGAAATTATTTGTTATTGCCCTTTGTATCGCCAATGAATGAAGTAAGGATCTCTCTTTTATTTCTGCCAGCATCGTTAGAAAATACGGCAGACTTATAGGCGTGATTTACAGCACAGTAAAGCGACACCAAGAAATTAACAATATTGAACGAACACTTATTTCCTGGAAGAGTTTCTCAATGCTTGCTATAAGGAGACTTTGAAAGGACCAGTACTAAGTTCAACGTAGCGAGCAAGGCTATTGTTTGAGTTTGCCTGGCTGTGTTAGTTGCAACACTTTCGAAGGAAATTGGAGTGCATGCATTTTAAAAACAACTCCAGGAAGGTTTTCAATTGGAAAATTAACTTATATCTGATTGTATTATCGATATTACTCCTTTTCTCGTCATCGGAATGTTATACCCAGCCGTTCTATAAAGACCGAAATGTGTATTACTTGCAAAAAACGCTGCGTACGTAAAAAGATACGTAGATATTGGCAATTTGTCGGATCTTTTGTTTTTCTTTTTTATGTTTTTCCTTTACCCATTTTTGTGTGTTTTGTGTACTCTTCGTCTGCCGCCGACGTCTTACCAGCGACGTGCATGATGTGAAATAGTAACTAAAAAAAAAAATACCATTGAATATGACAAGAGTTTAGAAAATTTCATGGACTGCAAATGCCCTCTCTTATGTTTTTCAATGGTTATGTAAGAAGACATTGCCTTTCTTTTGTTTGTTGTTTGGATAGCAGCAAGTCGGAACTGAACACGTTGTGAACAGGTTGAGAATTGAATGGAGCAGTACCTTTGTCACGAATACAAATGCAATTGTTAAAAAATGAAAAACGTTACACAACGGTATTCTTTTCAAAGCAACTTTAGCCTATACGGTATGTGATACACGGCAATGGCGGACGATACTCTTGGAGTTGACTTTTCAGTCTAGAATATCATAAACTTAATAATGACCTTTTAAGGGACAACATTGAAATTTATAGGTACATGTACATAAAAATGTTAAAAATTCCTTAAAATAGCCTGAGACTTTCAGGGTTTACTTTAAGCTAACTGGAGTTGACTGTTAACCGAGAACAGTTGAACTTATTATCAGTAATATCCTTTTTGTGATAATACTGAAATCGAATACTGGAGGTATAACTACCCCATTTAGTTCGGGCGGGATTCACACTTCTGAAGGGGTGAATGAGCCCTTGAAAAGTAGGTTGAAAGCGTTGCATGATGAATGCTACAGCAGACTGAACTGCAAAAAAAAACTTGAAAAGAATAGTCTTCAGGTCCGATATTGGTGCAGTCTTTAGGTCCGATATTGGTGTATTTATTGTTCGTATTCTTCAGGCATTTGGCTCAGATACAAACACGTGCGAAACGAGAAACGATTTACCTTAACAAATTGACGTCAAATTATTTTATTAACACTATAAACACTATAAACTTTATCAGATAGGCTATGCTGGCATAGACCAATCGGCTGAAAAAGTATCACCAATAATTTTAAAGGTATGTGTTTAGTTATTGAACACACAATAGAACACTGAACTGTAACAATTTTGATTGCACTTAAAGTGTTCAGTTAAAAAAAATTCAATGCACGTGTTTAGATTTTGAACATATAGTGCCTTTATTTTTCAACGCATTTACCAATGCTCAAAATTGCATGAAATAGAACACTGTAACACTTTTTGAGCATAATCTAGGCAAACAAACAGAATAGAATAAATATCTCCTGGATCGGAAAGCAGGCTATTACCAGTGTAACTAATAATGTAAACACAGCAAATTAGAGACACAAATTAACAGTGTGACATTTAAATAAAATGGGATAATTTAAAAAATATGAACATGTTACTCACAATACTGCAAGAAAAACTAAAATCTGAGGAGACAATGCCTACCGCGCCGCTGTTCGAACTTGGTGTCCATCCAATGTCATTTTGCAAAGATACTTTCCGCGGTCAGTCAAGGAACATTTGATTCCTTGTATTAACAGCTAATACACGGTCACAAAATACTCGCAGAACTTTATCTTTACAATACATACGATTTCGCGGCCGTTATCAAAAGAGAAAACATACACTTACAAAAATAAGGTTGCATCCAGCAAATTTCCAGCGCTCTTGTGACAGTGTAATATTGAAAAAGGAAGAAGGTGGCGTTCAGTAGCCAGATCAGTAGCTTATTCCAATTTTACCACGCATATACTTAGTAAATTTACGCTGAACTCTTTCAATATGCTTAATGAGATACAGCTGTTGTGGAGGGAGACAATACTTGACTGACGTACTCAAGTTGGCCTCCTACTAGAGTTATGTACAGGATTTTGAGAGTGTCAGAGGTAACACTATAAATTATACAGATACTAGTGCGGTTTTATACCTTTTTCACCTTTTTATTGGTTGGTCATTTTTAATGTATTCGTCATTCTTTTACACTTTTAGATCTTGACACTTTGAGCGTCTTTTAGTCACTGATAGGGGGTTGCATGGTTGCTCCCGGAACGTATGTTTCCTCTACTCCTAATGTTTTTTATCGAAGGTTTTTTTCCGGTATTGTAATTTTATCTATTTTATATTCGAACTAGTGCAGCTTTTTACTTTTTTACCTAAATGAAGGCTTTTACGGTTATAAATGGTTGAGAATATCTACTATAGGACAAAATGCGGACATGCCTTTGAAAGTCAATCCGTATATGGAACTTTGATAAACGTTGGATAATTTTGTAGTTGTATGTGATTTGAACACCATTTGTATACGATCCACTAAAACATTCAGGTAGGTTTTTGTAAATTTGTACAATGTTATTTATGTCGGCTTGATGAGCCACTTATTAGGCGTTTAATTTAATGTTGACCTTGAACATATGAAACATCTTAATTACAGACAGATAATATCCAAGAGTTGGTTAACAATTTGGAAAAACGACCAGAAAGTAATTGTGATAAAAACTTGTCTTAAATTAATTCTCTTATATCAGCCCTCCCCAGTCCGACCTAACATTTCCGTGTAAGTCAAGAACAAGAACGAAAAAGGCTCTATTAACTCGACGTTCGCCTTTACCTTATTCAGTTTATCAATTGCGTTCTTGTAATGTTAGGCACCTTTGTAGACGTCTTTTGAAATTATAAAAAAGACGTGTTTTACAAACGATGTAAGTTTTAGAGTGATGATATCATGTGCCTTTCGGTTTTGTGCTCAGATCATGGTGCTATTTGGTAGCCCCATGGTGTGCTCGACAATACAAGCGGGGATGTCGGTCGGTGACTGCGACCTTGCTTGCAGATTTTACACCGTAGTATTTTGCTTTGAATTTTCAATTGGACCCGTTTGCAAGAAGAGTCTAGTATTCTCTCTGTAAATCAAGAAGCATTTCGGGTATCTAAAACATTACTAGCTACGCAGCTCGAAAGTTATTCTCTTAAACAGGACTGGAACATTAGTCAAGCTGCATTTTGCAAAGTAGCTAACCGCCTTTTTTCAGAAAGCATGCAATTTACTGCATACTGCGTATGCTCCGCTGGGCCTGAGACTTTCGCCCTCTTGGCTATATATGTCAGTGAGCTGTCAAGAACTCAATAGCTTAGTTGCGTGAATCTGTCTATATTGTGATACATTAATCTATCAATATATAAACTCAACTACCTAACTCATCAAGCAAGGGTCGCAATCCAGTTTTTAGGCCGTTTGTGACGAGGAGACATAATCGATGAAGTGTCGCGGAATAACTGGTCAAATCAATAAGTGTAATAGTAACTTTGGAATTTTTATATCCTTCACTGTAGTTTTTATACAAAAACACATTTTCTAGAAAGCGGGCGTGCAAGAGCAAGACACCGCAACTAATCATATAACAGCGGGGCGAAAAAGTGTTTTCCCCGACAGTATAGTGAGACAAGATACAGTAGATAGTGGCTATATTATTCATTTTTAAAGGGTGTCTAAACATTGACGTAAAAAGATAGGTCCAAAAAATATTGTTACGTGCAGAGAAAACGAACAAAAGGGTGAACTCAGCAGTTAACGTTTTATACAAAATTTATTACGAAAATAAAACTAATTGCTAAGTTAGGGATAGAGTACAAGCTTTAAAAGTGTACAGACTACTTATCTCAGCTGGGACGGCAAAGCTCCAGTCTCAGAGTTGTAACAGTCAGTCGGATGAATGAACAGTCCTTTGGCTTGCAGGCTTGAAGCTGCACAAAGTCCACAGTATAAATCCAACGTTGACAGTGAAGGTCTTGAAAAGTCTTGAGAATGACTACTGCTGGAGTTTAGTAACACACAAGAGACACGATCCCAAAAGTCTGACTGGAAGCTTTGCACGTCCCTTTTATACACATGCATATAAGAACAATCTAGAACTTTTATTGACATGCTAATTACTGTTCTAAAATTATCTCTCTTACACAACTAATTAAATTTCTAGAACATTCAAAACATGACTAATTGAATTCAAGGTTGTGAGGTCATTAAGGGCAGTGACCTTGAGAATGTTCTAGACTAATTGAACTCAGGTCATGATGAGTGTGGGGGAAATGACCTACATAACACACCCCCTCTTCAAAAAAAAAGAAAATTTTTCAAAGAAAAATCTTTCTTTTACAAATGTAATCTTGAAAAAGATTTAAGTACTCAAAATTTGTTTTACTCTAAAGTAAAATTTCTTGAAAGTGAACAACAATAAACTCTAAATACGAGAGAGACAGTCTGCAATTAAATTGTCTCTGCCTTTGATATGTCTAATGTCAAGATTAAACTCCTGTAACATTAAACTCCATCTTAGCAATCTCTGATTTTTGCCTTTAAATTTCTGCAGAAAAACAAGAGGGTTGTGATCAATATAAACCACTATTGGCTGATTTGAAGAAGTAACATAAACTTCAAAATGCTGTAAAGCTAATATCAAAGATAAACACTCTTTTTCAATTGTAGAGTAGTTTCTCTGGGATTTGTTAAATTTGCGTGAAAAAAGCAAACAGGATGATCTATACCATGACTATCCTCTTGCAATAAAACAGCACCAGCAGCCGTATCACTAGCATCTACAGCTAATTTGAATGGCAAAGTGAAATCTGGTGCAGACAACACTGGGGCACTTTGCAGTATGGCTTTAAGTGTATGAAATGCCTGTTGGCATTGCTCTGACCAAACAAACTTTACTTTCTTTTTAAGTAAGTTAGTCAAAGGCTCAGTAATTGTGGAGAAATTTGGACAGAATTTTCTGTAGTAACCAGCCATACCGAGAAAGCGCATCAGTTGTCGTTTGCAGTTTGGTATGGGAAAACTTGAAATGGCACTGATTTTGGCATCAACAGGTTTTACCTCACCCTGTCCTACAGTATGTCCGAGGTAAGTTACCCTCGCCCAACCAAACTCAGATTTGGCAAGGTTGACAGTCAACATTGCTTTACTCAGTCTCTCAAAGAACTTCCGCATGAGCTTGATGTGTTCCTCCCAGGTGTCACTATACAGGACGACGTCGTCAACGTAAGCTGCACATCCGTCTAGCCCGGATATGACGTCGTTGATCATCTGTTTGAACGTTGCCGGAGAGTTCTTCATTCCGAATGGCATCACCTTGTACTGGAACAATCCGTCTGGTGTAACAAAGGCGGATATTTCACGAGCACGATCCGTCAGAGGGACTTGCCAAAATCCCTTCAGTAGGTCAAATTTCGTCACATACTTGGCTTTTCCCACTCGGTCGATGCAGTCATCAATCCTCGGGATTGGGAAAGTGTCTGTCTTTGTTAAAGTGTTGACCTTCCTAAAGTCCGTGCACATACGATAACTGTGATCTGATTTGGGAACAAGTATCACGGCGAACTCCAGTTACTTTTACTGGGTTCAATAAAGTCATTGTCCAGCAGGTATTTGACTTCTTCCTGGAGATATTTCGCTTTTGTTGGATTCAGTCTGTATGGATGTTGTTTTACAGGCTTACTGTCCCCAACATCAACGTCGTGATAGATGACGTTTGTCCTCGTTGGAACATCTTTAAACAGGTGTTTATATTCATGGAGCAGTTCTTTCACCTGTTGTTGTTGTTCTGGCTGGAGGTGTGCCAACTTTGTAGATTCCAGCTTCTCCAGGATTTCTGAGTTCTGAAGCTTGACCGAGCCCAGCTTTGAGTTTAGAGTATTTTCACTCAAGTCAGTTTCAGTATCACTATCCTCATAATGGTTTGAAATGACTGCACTGACAGGCTGAGTTATAGTAGGATTATCCCTATCCAAATATGGCTTAAGCATATTTATGCGACATAGCTGTTTTTGTTTTCGCCTGTCAGGTGTTATTATGATGTAATTTAAATCACTTAATTTCTTATCAATTAGGTATGGCCCAAAGTAACGAGCATGGAGTGGTTTGCCAGGAATTGGAAGTAGAACAAGAACTTTTTGACCTGGTTCAAACTTCCGTTTTGAGGTGTTTTTATCATATCTGGTTTTCATTGACTGCTGAGATGACTCAAGATTTTCTCTGGCTAATTCACATGCTTTAGAGAGTTTTGTACGAAAATCTGACACATATTGCAAAATATTCAGACAATCATCATCGTCTGATAGGAATTTCTCTTTAACAAGCTTAAGTGGGCCACGGACTGTATGTCCAAAAACAAGCTCAAATGGGCTAACACCAAGAGACTGTTGAATTGACTCTCTAACAGCAAAGAGCAGAAAATGAATTCCTTCATCCCACTGCTTCTCTGTGTCAAAACAGTAGGTCCTAATCATGTTTTTCAAAGTTTGATGAAATCGCTCAAGAGCACCCTGACTTTCTGGATGATAGGTGGATGACCTATACTGTTTAATGCCTAGCTGATCCATTACTTGTTGAAAAATTCCAGACATAAAGTTGGAGCCTTGATCGGACTGGACACATTTAGGGAGGCCAAATAAAGTGAAAAATTTGACTAAAGCTTTCACTATAGTCTTTGTCTTTATATTTCTCAGTGGTATGGCTTCTGGGAACCGAGTTGATGTACACATTATTGTCAGCATGTACTCATTTCCTGATCTTGTTTTTGGTAGGGGCCCAACACAGTCTATTAGTATCCTACTAAATGGTTCTTGAAATGCAGGAATTGGCTGTAAAGGGGCCTTTGGAATGGTCTGATTTGGCTTTCCTACCATTTGACATGTGTGACAAGTTTTACAGAAATGTGCTACATCCTGCCTGAGATTAGGCCAATAAAAGTGACTGAGAATTTTATGATAAGTTTTCCTGACTCCTAAGTGACCAGCCCAGGGGGTTTCATGGGCCAGGCGCAATATTTCAGCATGGTAGGGCTTTGGAACCACAATTGATGTTTTATAGCCCAATCGTCATCAACCAAAACATCTGGAGGTCTCCATTTACGCATGAGAATACCAGATTTTGTATAATAGGAAACAGAGCTATCTGAAGTTTTACCTTCATCATCTACCCTGTCAAACAAAGACAAAATATCTGGGTCTTTGTGTTGTTCTGCAATGAGATTTGATCTAGAAAATATCTGACTTTGGTCAGCAGAAGTTTTACTGGAAGTTTCAAATCCACGAGGGATAACGGGATGATCCGTGTCAAACAGCTGACTGAGAAAGGTGTCATTTAAGTCAACATCTGTGACATTATTTTTGAGAGTATTTTGATTCTCGGAAGATTTCTTTGACATGGCTCGAGTAATGGCACATGAAGGAAATAAATCGGGTATCTCTTGTTCAATTGGCTCTGGATCCTGATCTAAACTAGGATTATCAGTCACAAGTGGATTAGTAATGACCTTGTCCCCAGCAAGGTCGTTTCCAAGAAGAAGGTGAATCCCTTCAAAAGGCAAAAAAGGCCTAATACCTAAAGTCACAGGTCCAGAAACAAAGTCCGAAGACAAATAGACATTATGGAGAGGAACAGGAATAAAGTCATTGCAATCTACCCCCTTAATAAGAACTTTAGAACCTGAAAATGACTTTTCAGAAAACGGCAGGGTATCTGCCAACAAAAGAGACTGGGAAGCCCCGGTATCTCTTAAAATTTTGACAGGGGTAGCGGAAGAGAAATCACTAGAAAGTGATATAAAACCATTATGAATAAATGGCTCGAAAATACCCATAATGCTATCTTGAGAAGAATTGACCTTGACCTCATTAATTGGGGATAAGAGGGGTTTAACCTCAGAAAATGTTATGCACACATTATTAGACTCTAATTGAGTTGATGAAGAAATAAAGCCGGTTGGCTTAGATCCACTTTGACCACTTTGACCTTCACGTTTTCTTTTCAATTTGAAACACTCTGACATTAAATGGCCGTCTTTCTTACAATAATTACAAGAAAGTGTACCAAACTGTTTGTCAGAAGGAGATTGAGACTTGGGATCTGATGACGTGGGAGTGTTACTTGGATTCTGTGAACTGTTGTCATTTGATTTCCTACTCTCCTTTGAGAAATTCTTGGATGAAAAGGAGGAGTTAAATTTACCTGCATTGTTTCTGTATGAAAAGGACTGGGATGGTTTGCTGAGAAATGAAGATTTGTGTGTCAATGAATAATCATCGGCCAAACGTGCAGCAACCTCCAATGTATCTGCCTTTTGTTCACTGATAAACGTCTTGATGTCACTCCGGATGCACCTTTTAAATTCCTCAATCAAAACAAGCTGTCGTAATTTGTCATAATTCTGACTGACCTTTTCAGAAGAACACCAACGATCAAACAGTTGTTCTTTTGTTCGAGCAAATTCAACATAAGTTTGATCCTTCACCTTCTCACAATCCCTAAATTTCTGACGGTAAGCTTCAGGCACCAACTCGTAGCCCTTGAGAATTAATTCCTTCACAGAATCATAATCTGAAGCCTGCTCTACTGACAACTGAATGTAAATTTCTCTGGCTTTACCCACCAAAGCACTCTGCAAAAGCATAGACCAGGACTCCTTAGGCCAATCCAGACTCTGAGCAATTTTCTCAAAATGAAGGAAATATTTATCAACATCCTTTTCTTGGAAAGGGGAACTAACCTGAAATGCTTAGTGATGTCAAAATTGTCTGAAGGGAAGAATTTTCCTGACTTTCTAAGCTCTAAACGTCTCATTTCTAACTGCAGTCGGTGTTCTGCTAATTCTCTTTTCTTTTCTTTTTCCTCTCTTTCTTTCTCCCTTTGTCTTTCTTCCATTTGCAATTCTTTTTCTTTCATTTCCAATTCCCTCTCTTTCTGTCTTTCTTCCATTTCTAATCTTTCCTGCCTATCTTTCTCTCTCTGTCTTTCTTCCATTTGTAATTGCATTTGTATTTTTTCTTTTTCTAATGCCAATTTTTAAGCTCCAAATCTGTCTGAATTTCTAATTCTAATTTTCTTAGTTCAAAGGTAGACTCGGGCTCATAATCTTTCAAGGTGGATTCCTCAAATTGGCCTAAATTAACTAAATGTTTTGCAATGTGGTACTGTATTTCCCGCTTGCGCATAGATCTTTTGACATCTACTTTAAGGAAATTGGCCAGTGCAATGAGGTTGTCTTTTTTGAGGGAATCAAATGCGTCCTGATCAAGGTCATCCATAAATTCGTCTGGCTTGAATTCCGCCATGATTGAATTTCGCTGAGTTCATAGTATACAGTAGTTTTGAAAAGGCAGACAAAATGTTGTCAAACGGCTCAAAATATTCGTCTCCCGGACGAGCCCCCAATTTGTTACGTGCAGAGAAAACGAACAAAAGGGTGAACTCAGCAGTTAACGTTTTATACAAAATTTATTACGAAAATAAAACTAATTGCTAAGTTAGGGATAGAGTACAAGCTTTAAAAGTGTACAGACTACTTATCTCAGCTGGGACGGCAAAGCTCCAGTCTCAGAGTTGTAACAGTCAGTCGGATGAATGAACAGTCCTTTGGCTTGCAGGCTTGAAGCTGCACAAAGTCCACAGTATAAATCCAACGTTGACAGTGAAGGTCTTGAAAAGTCTTGAGAATGACTACTGCTGGAGTTTAGTAACACACAAGAGACACGATCCCAAAAGTCTGACTGGAAGCTGTGCACGTCCCTTTTATACACATGCATATAAGAACAATCTAGAACTTTTATTGACATGCTAATTACTGTTCTAAAATTATCTCTCTTACACAACTAATTAAATTTCTAGAACATTCAAAACATGACTAATTGAATTCAAGGTTGTGAGGTCATTAAGGGCAGTGACCTTGAGAATGTTCTAGACTAATTGAACTCAGGTCATGATGAGTGTGGGGGCAATGACCTACATAACAATATTGTTTACAGATAGTTATTATATTGTCATTTAGGGTTTCAGGCGGGTTCAAAACCTGACATAAAAAAGATATAATACCCAATTTTTTTTGTTTTATTCAACTGACATATTTATCGTCTTTGCTATCGCCTATCGTTCAAAAAGATTTAGACATTATCTCCCCAAGACCATACCTCCCCAACGCATAAATCGACCTGGTTTGGTACAGCTGTGCTTCTTTCGTGTCTTCACAGTTTTACAAAACATCTCGCCAACTGTTCGCATTATGCATGGGCCACGTCTTGCAGAAACGAATGACATTTACTTCGGATATTTATTGGTCATATCATGGAGCTGAAAGAGTGGTTTTTTATGCAACAAGCGGTGAGTTTCTCCACTCAAATGTTGACTGGCCGTCGTCAACTTGAAAGCGCATATATTGTCATGTCTGTGTTTATAAACAGCGCTGTGCTTGACCCTCGAACCACATATCCCAAAGCATCTTGGTTACTTTGTTTACCCGTATTGATCATGTGAGCTAAAATCAGAGATTCTGAAAGTCAAAGGTTTCTAGTTCCGGCTTCCTGTATGACGGACCACATCAGGACACTGACTCAACGGTTTCGAACAGCGTTCTGCAACCCAAAGGAGCAACAGACGAGCCCATAAATTGTCCCCTTCTCAAAATGTTACAAAATTGCTGGCGTTCGTAAAATTGGGAAGTGTTTATCATAAAGTAGGTTTCTGTGGACACGGCTTTTGAGAGTTTCTCCCCTTTCCTTCGTTATACCTTGCAGGTGCGTTCGTTGTTGACTTTGTCAACGTCGTTAATTCGGTGATAAGCTGGTTACAGCGTCCACAGATTAGTAATTTAGCCTTGCTTGCTTTGGCGAATTAGGCAATCAAACGCATCAGATAATAGACGCAACACAGTGACAAAACTTAAACACAATTGGAACTAGTTTGGCAAAATTGGATTTTCAAAATTTTTCAAATTTCTCAAAAGTTTTAGTTGCCTCATAGCTTAATGTCTAAATATTACAAATCACTCATAAAAACAAGTGTGTAACGTAAAAAGAAAAGCAGATGAAATAACATTTGAAGATTTTAAAGACATTACTTCACCATCCAATTATCCCAAATTAGTTCCAATCGTGTTCTTAGCGTAAGACCGTCAAAGGAAAACCATAGCAAGAAGAACCCTGTGTTGATTCCAAGACACTCCTACCCCTGCCCCTGCCCCTGCATAAGGATGGACATTTTATGCAGCCCCCCTATGCCCTTACTTACAAATCCAGGAGAGGGAGAGTAATATTTGAGTCAGGTCAATGCTGTATTATGATATTGTTTTCATATATATTAACACATCAGAGTCTGAAAGAGACTGTTAACTTTGGAACAAGAGTGTCAAATTCATAAAATTTTAAACACACACAAACACCGAACTATTTACGGGGAACAGGGATTGTATCGCAGGGTGAGTCCTGAACGGGATTTCGAATCACAGTTTTAAACATGATCAAAGCATGGGAAACGCACGATGCAACTTTTGGTGAAGTTTGAGTGTCTGGTAGATATTTCTCGGGATATTTCAAAATTTTCTTATGCGAGGTTTTTAGAAAAGTTCCCCCTTTTCTTGATTCCACGGACCCGTAACAAAGAATAAAAAAGACTCCCTTCCCCGTGATTTTGAGAATACGCATGGATACCCATTTCTCCCGACAGTGACACCACCGGGGACAACAGTCCGGATCCCTCCAGGCTGCGTTTGGAATAACCAAAAGGCACACCTTGATGCGTAAGAAAAGTCGTATCTTTGTCGATGGCGTCTATACTAAATACTATGCTAGTGTGTCTATGTGAGTGTTATCTGTTCATGTCTACTTTTGAGTAAAATCATTTCCCTTTTTCCTTTGTCTAACAATACTATCAATAGAATAAAAGCCACGTTTCACGTTAATTCGAATACATAACTTCGTAATTATGCGTGCCAAGAGTTCGTGATTTTCACGATTTACTATAATCAGCTAGGACAAGAGACGTAACCGTAGAGGGCGTATTTCGCCATTGCATCCATATGATATACTCCTGGTTCTAGCCCTGCGTACAGGTCTGTGTGCTTCCGGCGTTATACGGCCTCAACCACAGCCCTGCAACGGTCTATGGAGATAACTGGGGACTCTGCGGCCCAGATCCTGACCGCAACGAAAACACGGTCTTGTTGGCCGACATTCTGCTCTATCGGGGCAAAGCCCTTTCCCTGCCTACCTTTACCTCCTAACCGACCCCAGAAAAGATGCGATTAACTTCTCCTAACGTCCAAAACCGCTCGTTTTCTGAAACATATCATACTCGACAAGTTGTTTACCCACGAAGATCTCTATCATGAATCTCGCTGCAGAGTCCCCAGTTATCTCCATAGACCGTTGCAGTGCTGTGGTGGAGGCCGTATAACGCCGAGAACAAACAGACCTGCACACAGGACTATCCGGGTTCGTGCGTACTGGTCATGTCTAACGCAGAATAACAGTGTATTTAAAAGCAGGTATAGTCGCCGTCGAGATAGATATCTCAAGTTAGCTACAATCATTGCCCAAACAGATGTAAGCATTCCAATTTATAAGCCTGCCACAGGCGCTTTTGGCATATTTCTTGGATAATAATCGTATTTAATAAAGAGAATGTCTATACAACATGATTATTAAATAAAAGAATCACGGTACATGGTATTAATGTAGGCCTACACGTTGACCAGCATTACCAAGTGGCTATGCGTGGCTGCCTTTCAAGGGCCCGGTGAACACACTGCAAAATTATGTTTAGTGTGTAGAATATCTATTAAATGACTTGATTATTCAATATTACTGTGCATGTCGGCTAGCATAAGCGAGTGGCTGTAGCTGCCGGGCTTGGGCCCGATGAACACGCGTAGTTCACTATTGCACAGAGGACTTGGCGTGAATTATCATTTTAAGCACGATTGAAAGTACATGTACAGGGAATCATAGTCAGGCAAAATCTCTCTCTCTCTCTCTCCCTCTCTCTCTCTCTCTCTCTCTCTCTCTCTCATTTACGGTAATAGATAATATCAAATGCTGTTTCCAATACAGAAAAACTACATACAATACCAATACAGCATATAAGTTAGCACGGTTCACTGAAAAGTTTAATATCACTGTGTATCACAAATGCAGCCTTAGGACATATGGCACAAGACCACTAATTAATTTCCCACAGGCCACCACAGTAGCGCTGAGCTCGATTTTCCTATTTTAAAACATTCAGCGGCACGAATCCTCTTAGCAGGTGTTAGGTCAATGTCAGCTTGACTACTGATTAATTTTTCATGTGGGCAAGTCCACGAAAATTTTGAGATAGCGATGAAAATAGCGCCCTCAGTGGTGTTTTTGACAAAATTCAAGCTTATTGTTATGATTTCTATTAGCCTTAGAACTCCTCATATTACCACCAAATGCTTCAGCCGTTATTCACAACACTCTGCATTTTGATTCAGGCAGAATAACATCTTTATAAGAATTCTTGATGTTAAAGTTCAAACTAAACAAGCATCCATACAGATATCAAAACTCAAAGGTCTGCACTATTTTTCTTCCGAAGTATGGGAATTAGAAGGGCAAAGGTTCCAGTCTGTGTATCCTTAATAAACAAACAAGCAATTGCAAAACAAATTCAGATATTTATCTCCATAACGTGAGCATTATTCGTATTTACTACACAATATTTTAAATATAAAAACGACTCAAGATGTTTACAATCTAATTGAAAATATTTAATAAGAATATTTTGAATACACGTCTGGAGTTCATATTTCTATTCTACATGCAAACACCTATCATTTAACAGTTAACAATGAATTTCCTAATTTTAAATCATAATTATGCAAATTGGATACCCATGTGAATTTGCAAATTAGGGGGTTATGGCCCTACTTGGCAGCTCCACATCGTCAATTCTCTTGAAGTAAAGATAATAAGCTTTCAAAGGATGTGTGATGTGGCTTATGTAAGTTGGGTACATTAAGTTTGAAAAATAGGTGAGCCTGCCGCTCGCCTACTATGTTTATTTTTATACCAATTGATCAGCTTGGCTTTTCCTGAAACAACTTAGATATGCGGCCCAGTAAGACTATATTATAGGAAAATGTAAAAAATCTTGGTCGGGTAGTTTTGGCTTTTAATTTTTGTAATTCATTTCTTGTTTGAACTCATTTTCATATGTCTTGAGTCAATACATTAATATCTCAGAAAAACGGCCATAGATCAAAACTACAGTACACTTTAACTTGTTTGTAATTATGCATGTGCGAGTGCTCGGTAAGCTTTACAGTGCTTAGACTCTGAGAGATCGCCGTTGAATAACACCTCTGATGTCTTCGCAAGGTTAAATCGCTACCGTACGAAGGTTACAGAATTTACCTCAGATCAAGTGTTTTGATCGAACAAGTAAGCAGGATGTTTTGAGGAATTTTCCGTTAGTTTAATAATCCAAAAAAGCTTTTCTAAAGAGCCTACAGGGCACTACAAGTGACAGTGTTCCAAGTTAAATATGTTCAAGTAATTTGCTAGCCATTTTGAACAACACTACACGTTCTTAACTACGCAAACAGGATTGGTGTCTCTCTGGCGAGTAAAAAGTGACCATCTTACAGTCCCCGACACCTCGCTACACTTCGCTATCTGCGCCACACTCCCTTCTCAAATTTTCACATTTTTTTCTAGACTTGATTACACTAAGTTTGTTAACTATGCTACAAGATTGTTGTCTCTCTGGCGAGTAAAAAGTGCCCATCTTACAGCCCAAACACCTCGCTACACTTTGTTTCCTGCGCCCCACCCCCTTCGCAAATTTTCACAAAATTTTTCTAGACTTGGTTAAACTTCGCTACACTAAGTTTATTAAATATGTTACAAGATTGTTGTCTCTCTGACGAGTAAAAAATGACCATCTTACAGCGCCCAACATCTCGCTACACTTCGCTACGTTCGCAACGACCCCTTCTCAAATTTTAACAAAATTTTCTAGAGTTGGTTACACTTCGCTACACTGTTTGTTAACTATGCTACAAGATTGGTGCCTCTATGACGAGTAAAAGTGACCATTTTACAGCCTAAGACACCTCGCTATACTTATCTACCTTCGTAACACCCCCTTTCTGAATTTTTTACAAAATTTTTCCAGACTTCGCTAGACGTTGTTAACTACGCTACAAGATTGGTGTCTCCCATGCGAGTAAAAAGTGACCATCTTAGAGCCCAAAACACCTCGCTACACTTCGCTACGTTCGCAACACCCCCCTTCTCAAATTTTAACAAAATTTTTCTACACTTCGCTACACGTTCTTAAATACGATACAAGATTGGTGTCCCTCTGGCGAGTAAAAAGTGACCATCTTACAGCCCCCAACACCTCGCCACACTTCGCTACCTGGGCAACACCCACTTTTTAAATTTTCACAAATTTTTTCTACAGTTGGTTACACTTTGCTACACTAAGTTTGTTAACCATGCTACAAGATTGGTGTCTCTCTGGCGAGTAAAAAGTGACAATTTTACTTCCCAAACACCTCGCTGCGTTCTCAACACCCCCTTGTCAAATTTTCACAAAATAGTTTTAGACTTGGTTACACTTTGCAAAACGTTCTGAAATACGCAACAATGTTGGTGTCCTCTCTAGCGAGTAAAAAGTGACCATCTTACAGCCCACAACACCTTGCTAAACTACGCTCGTTCGTAACAGCCTGTTCTCAAATTTTCACAAAATTTTTCTAGACTCAGTTACACTTCGCTACACATTGTTTACTGCACTACATGATTGATGTCTCTCTGGGCAGTAAACAGTGATCATCTTACATACCCAACACCTTGCTAAACTACGCTACGTTTGCATCACCCCCCTTCTCATATTTTAACAACATTTTTCTACACTTCGCTACACGTTCTTAAATACGATACAAGATTGGTGTCTCTCTGGCGAGTAAAAAGTGACCATCGTACAGCCCTCAACACCTCGCTTCACTTTGTTACCTGCGCAACAACCCCTTCTCAAATTTTCACAAAATTTTTCTAGACTTGGTTTACACTTCGCTACACTAAGTTTGTTAAGTATGCTACAAGAATGGTGCCTCTCTGACGAGTAAAAAGTGACTATATTACAGCCCCAACACCTCGCTTCACTTATCTACCTTCGCAACACCCCTTTCTGATATTCTTACAAAATTTTTCCAGACTTCGCTAGACGTTGTTAACTACGCTACAAGATTGGTGTCTCTCTTGCGAGTAAAAAGTGACCATTTTACTACCCCAACACCTCGCTACACTTAGCTACGTTCGCAACACCCCGTCTCAAATTTTAACAAAATACTTTTAGACTTGGTTACATTTCGCCAAACATTGTCAAGTACGCTACAATGGTGGTGTCCTCTCTTGCGAGTAAAAAGTGACCATCTTACAGCGCCAAACACCTTGCTAAACTACGCTACATTCGCAACACCCCTTCTAAAATTTTCACAAAATTTTTCTAGACTTGAATACAGTTGCCACACTAATTTTGTTAACATTGCTAGAAGATTGGTGTCACTCTGGCGAGTAAAATGTGACCGTCTTACATCCCCAAACAAATCGCTACACTCCACTACGTTCGCAATCTAATCAAGGTACAAAATCACCCTGCTACACAATTGCCATTTCATTATTAGGAGAGCAGAACCATACTATAGCAGGGTGATTACATGTGTTGTTGTAAAGACGAGCTGTTTTGTCATTTTCAGCTGTATTGGATATTTCTGTAAGCTACCGTGATTCAAAGTGAATTAGAGGATTCGGTGTTTCACTGTACTGCAAGTGTTGCCTTTTTCGTGTTGGCGGTGGATTTCGCTGGCATAAACTGTTGTCGCCTGGTTCATCACAGAACATTGAATACTGGAAAAATGGTTTGAAAAGAATATAGTAGAAATAGCGATTTACGAGAAAAAATATTAGACTGGTCTGTTAGGCTACTAGTACTGCTACCCTTATTGAATGAACTAGGGAGGGTTACAGTTTTACATATTTTGCAAACAAAAACACTGGTGACATTATATCGGAAAAACATCACGTGTTTTTTTCATGTGTGATATCTACTGATTCGGAGTGCACGCATTTATCATTTTCAATTTAGTTCGGCGGTGGATAATTTTGTTTCAGAACACACCAATTCAAGCCTGCGAGTCAGTTTTTCCAGAAATGCGTTCCTTTGCGACAACTTCATAGGGCATACATCTTGTGACAAGATTGCTAAAGGTCGGTTCCAGGCTTGGCGTCCCTTTTCCTTTGACCGGTGATAAAGTAAACTGCTGAAACAAACAGGTTAATATCAGAAACATCTCATTCCTCGTCAAAGTCTCTCCTACGCACATACGGCATCCAGTCGAAAAAGGGAAGTAGCTCTCTTGTCTTTTCTCAACACGGCCTTCGTCGTCTAAGAATCGTTCTGTAGGGAAAACATAAACATATCTGTACCTTTCTTTACAGACTATACTTCTACAAATCAGCGATTTTTCATGATTTTGTGAGTCAAGGTATAGTCTGCCTCGAATAAATGAACCAAAGGGTAGCATATGATTGTTATGCAATGGAATGTTACCATCAAGGGATCAGGTTATAAGTGAATTTTGTCTTAACCATATTAGCATATGCAAATGACCATGATCTCGGCTACTGTATACTTTGACCTTTAACTGCTCTTGGATCGCAACATCTCCTTCTGCGACTGTCATCAGTAATTTTGTATCATATCCAGTCAAACTTTATAAAACAATTTATATTTCTGAAAGGCAGAAACATCCATTAAAGTGCTACATTAGTTTGTTGTTACGTTGCTTTTTTACTTGGAAGGCAGAAGAACACACTCATTATCAATCCATATTTGCTACACAATGACCTTGTCAAAAACACTGCTATATAGAAATTTTGATTCAACATACCTGGGCGAAATTTCTCAGGTTCCTTCCAGTATTCCTCATCCATGTGCAGATTCTGAAAGTTAGTCCATATTTGGGTCCCTTTTGGTATGTTATAGCCACCTATGGGATTGGATATGGCAGTATTCAGTCCTCTTGTAACAAATGAAAATGACTGCACTTTTCAAAGTTCTAGAAAACACTCATGCTATTAAACGGAAAGCAATAGCTCATTAGTATGTACAACCTCCGATAGGCGAAACGTTAATAGAAGTAGTTATGTTTACTCTTCGAAATTAGTACACAATATATGTACTTGCTTCGAATGTTTACAAGAAGGTGAAAAGAAGACCTACCAATAACAGTGTTCTCCGTGGTTTCATGTGGTACGTTATGCGGCATAGTAGTTCTGATTCTCATTACTTCGAGGATGATAGATTCGCAGTACGGTAAGTTAGCCTTGTCGGACAACAATGGTGACCGATCTCTTCCGATGACATCATCTAGTTCTTTTTGTACTTTTGCCTGAACATCGGGATAGCTGACCAAGTACGCCACACACCAAATCAAGGTTTCAGTTGTTGTGTCGACCCCGGCTGGTATGAGAGTATAATATTGAAATGTCTGACTTGCAATGTTCAGAGAGAAATTAATGAAATGCTGGTAATATAAACGAGCATTGATGTAAGGTGTTCGTTTCGTAAAATAATGAGTGAGACCTGTCCAACGTTTTCTTGTCTTTCCCTAGCCTTTCCTAACTATTTTAAATGTACTAACGTGAGTAAAACAATTTGTCAGTTAGTAAACATGTAATTCTACCCCACACAACTTCAACAATTTGCCAATCAATGAAAAGTCTTAAGCAAATCTAAAATGATGTCTATCTGTGATAGAAACTTGAAATCATAACGACAAAGCAAATAAGATAACTTCCTTTCACACAGTATGTTTTTCACTGGGACTGAACACTCATGTTTGGATAACTGTGAAAGGTGCAGAAAGGTTTATCTCGGATGCAACGGCTACCATATCTGTGCAATAAGGTACAGAGAACTCGCAGCTGCATGTTCACAGTTAAATGATAATTAGTGTGTAATTTGTCTGATGAGTTGGCATGATGAAAGCCCTCTTTACCATTCAGTGACATCTTCAAAACTGTATGGAGTTCTCGCTTATACCTCCATTTTCAAAACTTGGTACTAGTATTGATTAGTCTCTAAGGACAACTTCCAGGGGGACTTATATGTTTGGTCATGTCTGTGCGTGTGTGCATTTTATGCGTGAGTTCGTCTACCAGTTCAAGCAAAAATCTAAGATGCCTTGAGAGTTTTCGTTCAAACTTGTTAAAAGATTTATTCCCTATGCAATACATATGCATGTCGATTTGTTTTGTAATACGATCAAATATGGCCGCTTGACAGCCATTTTGTTTCCAAATAACCAAGTGGGGACTATGTCATTGAAAGTGACTTCGTAAAAAAGAGTTCTGTTTCTGGAGCAACTGCGTTGACTTTGATTAAACTTTGTAAAGACTCTTGTCACACAGAGTTCAAATAGCACAGAGTGACATATGTCAGTGTTGAGTCAATTTATTGCAAATTTGCATATATGGTGAATTTTTATAATTATTGTTATATGTCTAGAAAAAGTGCATCAGATTTGATGAGACTTGGTGCAGATTTCGATCTTTCAGTATTGTGATGGCTTGCAAAGATATGTAGAAGTATGATGTCAATTGCCTGCTGATTCGCATATTTCATGATTCTGTTTGTAATTAGGCCTACATGTCAAAAATAGTTCATCAAATTTCACGAAACTTAGTACAGATGTTGAACTCACATTGCCTTAATCGTGAATAAAGGAGTTTGTCCGTGTCACGTTAATTAAATTTTAATTTGCATATTTAATGAACTTTCCTAGTTAGAAGTGATATGTCCAGAAATACTGCATCCAATTTGATGAATTTTGGTACATACCTAGTAGTGCTGTAATACAATTCAATGGCACTTAGCAGTATCGTTTAATTTAATCGTTGATTTTGATATATAATGAAATTTTTAGGGTGAATTTCCAGAAGCACTGCATCAAATTTTACAAAACGTGGTGCAGGTAATAATCTATGAGTGTTATAATAGGATTTAAAAACGTTTGACAACATCCTGTCGATTAAATACTGACTCATTTAATGACCTTGTCAATTATGGTGTCAGCCCAAATTAGTTAACCTTTTCACCACCACGGAATGCATTCTCCGCAATTTAGCCCAATCTGTAACGCAGAATTTTTAATCACAGACCCAATTATGGACAGGACTCTATTCTCTCCGAGGACCTGTAATCAAAGTACGCATCAAAAGTGGAGATAGTGTTAACAACTATGACTTGCTATAAAAGAACAACACGTACGTGAACAATGACGTCTTCAACTAAGTAATTTTGCATGTTGTTATTTTTCTTATGGGATATCCCCTTTTGTTTTTTTCCAATTAGCCTAATCTTTTTTTCCGTGCATTTTTGTGTAGATGATGCCCATTTTTATCGAGCGCCACCAAACAGTTCTGATTTATTTTTTCCCAGTTGAACTTGATGTGGTTTCACATTTGAATTTATTTTGGGGGTCATAGTTTCTGTTCGAGTGGTAGTAGTGTTGTGTGTTTTTAATGGTTTAATTGTGTTTTAGGGCAGGTAGTGTTGTTTTTGTCGTAACCTAGAGATGCTTTATCTTTGTAACAAAAGTCAATTTAACTCCTCCAAGATAGACAGGAGGAATGCAATGAACTCTAGAGGCTTCGGAAATAACACACATGCAACTTGTTTTCTTGTTATGAAAATGATATCGTGACTGTCGCCGTACCAACTGCAAATATTGACGAACGTCTGAGTCCCTTTCACAGAAGGACTAATTAGACAAATATCATCGGCATACATTAGGTGGTTTATGCAAATTTCTCCAATGTTACAACCAGTTTTCGTCTTTGACAAAATACAACTCAAATCATCAACATATATTTTAAATAGCTAAGGTGACAAGATCCCACCTTGCTTTGCACTATTTGTGACAGAAAATGTATTCGAAAGCCATGTGAAAAATGAAATTATTCCTGTCATTCCAAGGTGATGCTTCAATAGCTGGAGTCATCACGCTCTGATGTGTGATGTGTATTTAACCCAAAGTGGACAGTTATACATTGCATACATAGTAAAACATTTTAAGCGTTTTCTAGTTTCTTATGTAGGTTAGAATCAATAAGGCGGGCAGGAGTGCTAGGGTATAGCAGCAGGATGGAGGGGAAGCGGACATCTACACAAACGCTTTCAATATCTGCTCTCTTCAACTGGGCAAGGAATTATGTCTGCAAATGATAAGAGAGAAATCGTAAGTAAGGAAACCACCGAGAAGAGGAAAAGAAAGCACTTGAATGAAAAAACAGCAAAGTTTTTGTCTTAGTCGAATATTAGCCGGAAAAATATAATCAGTCTGTTGCATGTTCATGGTTGAGTTGACGAGATGCCGATTTAATTTTTCACGAAGATTCCAAATGATAACAAGCCTTAGTATAATATTTCACAAGAAATTCTCATAGCAATTTAATGAATACTAATTCGGAAGTTTGACTTTTATGGATGTTGCATAGACAATTCTGTGCTGTGTGCACAGCGGGGCTGCAGACATTTACATTTATTGAGGTCACAAAATGACGATCAGCACTTATAATGAATGTCTTTCTAAGGGAAAGAAGTAACAGTATCACCAATTTCAGTTACTTAATTGGGCAATCAAATTCGCAGTTATTGCAGAGACACCGAATATGTATCTAAACCAATAGTGAAAAATTTAGTTTCTAGTTGACTGTCACAATACCAAAAAGTATCATGCTAAAGAGTTTTCAAAATTGATTTTTTGAAATGATAGTTTTCTGAATAACTGTCGGAGCTTGGCACACCGTGATGACTTCAGCTATTGAGGCATCATCTTGGAATGACAGGAAATAATTTCATTTCTCACATGGCTTTCAAAATGTGGAGTGTGAAAAAATGGAGAGAGAGTTAGATTCCTAGCTCAAACGGTCATCTTCTGACTGCTGATATCAGCTGATATTGAAGATCATTAAATAGACTGATCAATAACTGGCTACAGAAAGGGACAACCAATCTGTATTACTATTTAATACTTTGTTCATTTGATAGTGTTCTGACTGCTGATATCAGCTGATATTAAAGATCATCAAGTAGACTGATCAATAACTGGCTGCAGAAAGGGACAATCGATCTGTATTACAATTAATTGATCGACAGGTCGTGTTGGATCTGTGCTGGTCCAGAGGGACTTAAGTTGCATTATATTGCATGTTATCGCTCATCTGTCAGGCACGGAAAACGAAGGACATTTTTTAAAAAACTCGACCAATTTATTTAAAACCATACATTTATCATGACTGTTGAGGTTTCAGGATGATGAAGAATTACCAAACAACGAGGCTGTTTATATTTTATTTCGATTTATGCCATTGAAGAGATCATGTGTGCCAGATGACGGCGATGGTAGGGTGGTTTGATGGAAGGCCTCGATCGCTGGGGCCCCGCTAGACTGCACTAGAGGGAAGGTTGTAAATTCTGTAATTAGCAATAACGACCAGTAACAAGCAGTTATCAGCAATAACGAGCTAGAACTAGATTAAACGAGCAATTGAGCCAAATGTTTCGCCCTTAAATTAAACTACAACTGCAGTTCCCGCCAATCCTAGAAATCACGCCTTCTACGATATGTTTGGTATTACTAGACACCTCTGCGACAGTGCTAATTGGAACACCTGGAATATGACATTAACTTGAATAGAGACTTTTTGAATGACAAGAAAATTCACATTTATTTAAATAATATTATAATAATATTGTTAATAAAAAATGACAGAAGAGTCACTTCAAATGAGCTTCGAAACTTGCGCTTGCCTGGTATTCCTTTGTGTTAATGAAGCTGCATTTGCCTGTACTCCTTACCCTTGTCCCTAATCTTGGTAAGGTATTGGACGAAAATTATAAGAGGAGGGTCACCATTTTATATATCAAATCAAAATACATGGGAGTCTGTTTGGCAAACAATTAATAGTTCCCCTCACAAAACAAGCATTATCTTTACATTTATATGTGTTTGACGACTGATATATTTACTTCACTGGAATGGGTAGGTGAGAAATTGCATGTGTGTACATTTAATTTTCTTTCTTTGAATTTTACTTAAACTGTAGAATCACTATACATGACAGTCTATGAGAAGACCATGAATTTTTCCCCAAATACAATACTTAGTCGGCATTTGTAAATGTTTTTCAGTTAAATTAAAATGTACCTTCACATAATAGCCTGTTTGAAAGTTCCGATGTGAACAAATAATATGACATTAGACTTTAAGGCAAATATGTAAACTCACTTCACATGGTAATCTACGGGTAAACTATTAACAATTATTCCTGCAAAACTTGTTATAGCTATGCACTTATATCTATATTATGTTAAATATTGAATCTTAGGCTGTAATACGTTTCTTGACAATGATAGTGCTCTCTGTAAAATTATAAGGTAAACTATGAGGTAAACTGTACAGCCATTTCCCATTTCAATTTAAAAAAAAACATTGCACTGCTGGCAGTTGACAAAATTGTAACATGCAATCTCTTACATGGTGCAATTCTTTGTAAAGATTAAACGTGTTCCTTGGAAGTTCAATGGTCAAATGAGAAATAACATGTTGTGTCAATTAAGATATTATTGTTTATTATGTGATGTATATGCAAAAATACTTATGTTATCGGGAAAATTCACCATAAATGTAGACGGTAAAATTTGTGATGATGATGTCAAGATGTAAGCGGACACTGGTTGCGAAGGAACTACGATAGTAAGTGAAAAGTTATGCCAAAGTTTGCCTAATTTGAGGAATAAATCCCTGTTGCATACATCTGGCATTTGTGAGAAAACATCAATAGGAACAATGTCAACATCATTCGACGAATGGAAGTCGACTTCGAGATTCCCGGTAAGAAATTTTTCTATGATGCTTATATTATCACAAATTCCATGTATGACTGTTTGATCAGATTTTACATCATGTTCACTAAACAACAAGCCACAGTAGAACAATGTGATACCTCACTGAAAGTTAACAGTTGCCACTGTAGAAAGCGTGTTCTGTAACCTCCTTAGATACTTCAGAAAGTCTGGCAGTTAGCAGACAACTTTCATGACAGACATAGATATAGACAATGGAAACTGTGCCCAGTAGAAGCCCGACCACACGATGATGTTAAGTTGGACGTTGGCTTTGCATAAGGACTGGTAACTGTAAACAATTGATGTGTGACAGTTCGAGTTATAAACCCAAGAGATAAGCCTTACAAGATATATAAGCATATAGATCAAGGTGTATTTGAAGTTACTGACGACGATGATGTTCTTGCATATCGAATTTGGATGCCAGAGATATTGACGCATGAAATGATAGTAATGTAGTGAGTTCCAGATCTAGGCAATGTGACGCTGAGATGGAGGCTGACTGTAGCGACCCAGACGGGTTGCACCCGAAACGTCTGCGCATTTTAGTCTCTGCTTTGCAAGTGTTTTATTTCCCGCTGGTCGGTTAGTATTTTACTGTATTTGTTTTAACTATGCAGTCTTTATTTTAACGAGTATTGTATTTTCCGCTAGTCGACCAATTTTTTACTGTTGTCATCCAAGTTGCTACATCCATAGCATTGATCTCACCGTGTCAATGAGAAAGTAACACCTGTGAACGATCTCTTAACAACCTTTGATTTCCAACGTAGACAACAAGTTGTACATGTTACTCGAATTAAACCAAACACGGATTTCAACTGCCGTCCACATGGACAACCCGATGGTGACAATGGAAATACCAATACTGACGAAAATTGATCCAAAAGATATGACTCTAACGGTCACAAATAAGATTGTTGGCTGGAATAATGTTAACGAGAATCTCGTACTTGATACCATCGGAAGTAAAGGTGATGATAACAAGAATGATAATGTTTACCAGGCCTTAGGTGTTGACTACAAAACTGTTACTCATTCTGATGGTCAACATGAAAACCGCTATCGCATCCAATGAAAAGTTAGCAACCCTAAAGATGACACGTGGGAACTGCCTCAAAATATACTGGACATCGGACTGATTACGATTTTCGGACATGAACGAACTCTAGACTAATGAACTTACAACTTTTGCATGATTTTGCAAAGACTTCTAACAATTATATTTTATTTGAATTGTTTGATGGTCATTGATTTTGGATTTGCACATCGTGTTAGGACGACTTTCAATCTCGGTTTGGAGGTATGACATGGGCCAAGGATTACTTAGAATCACAGTCTCTGAATTTACTCAGAAGGACTGAGACTGACTGTGACCAACAGCAACCCTACACGTGATGCACAGTGGAATGATCTCCCATTGTTTACTTTCAAAACCTTAGAGGTAACCGTTCATCCTGATCATTTAGTGATGTATTGTTTTAACAGCCGCTTAAGACATTAGCATTGAACAGACCTCAATGCTCAATGGTTTACATGGCAATTTTTTGTCGTGTTTTCCCCGACTGGTAGTAGTGCTTTTTGAAACATTTTCTCATCGTGCTTTTTTGTACGGAACATCGTTTTTAAAGATGTTTACATTTCTTTAAATCAGCACTTACTGCACTTTTTACGATTACTATTATACGTGTATGTAGGTCAATAAGTATGGGTGTACCCCTTTTTTCCAAATCGTTTGTTGCACAAACTGTTTATTCCCTTATTTCGCTTTGAAGAATATTTTACATTTAAGTATGAAATATCATTTGTGTCCTTTTATGGAATTATTCTTTTCTTATTTATTTATTTATTTATTTACTTCCATGATTCAACCAAATTTTGATGTCACTGTACAAAGGTTATTTTTATATATGACGATTAATATATTTGGAACATTTGGCTCGCTGTTGTCGCACTCACAAGTCAAGTACTATTGATGCAATGTATCATTTTTTTTAAATACATCATTTGTGTTACCAGCATAAGACAAAGACCATATGATATAAAGCCAAATGGCATATATTTAAAAGGGTTGGCTGTATAACATTAGAGATATGAAAAACTATGTCACAGTACAGTGGCCTGGGCACAATGTATTCGGATCCCACATAATTATTAATTCTATATTAAGTTACTGTTAGCACGCAAGATCGTATATGAGTTTTGTAATATTTTTAGAGTATGGAAGACAATTATTATACTGTACAAGAGTTTCATCTATCATCCAAAAATAATAGGAATGAATTACCTCCAAATACATCAGATACTATTTGTCGTGCTTGGACGTCTGTCAACACATCAGCCTGGTCTGTACCTTTCAATTCTGCTTTTAACTTCAAAACATCATGAACAATATCAGAATCGCTACCTATCAAAGAAGAAAGTTGAAATGACCGTAAATCACGGACAACAAATATTATCATTCAAAGTTCTGATAATATGTGTAGGAGTAATAGATTGACAAAATGAGCCATTCTGAAAAAGGTGCTCATCATGAGATAATCATGAGGAGGAGCATAATGACAGTGATAATGCTGATGATGAATGTGTTTGTATTTGTTGGTAAAATTCAAAAACATATTGTCATTAATGAGTGTAAAAAGTTAGATATTATTTGCATATGATAAAACAAAGACTTAGTGTGAATCATTACGAATATAACATTGTGTCGAGAGAAAGCTTAGAAACAAAGAATCTATTTAGTAGCCTACTAGATGGACGAGAGTTCAGAATCTTCACGATGTTTAAATATAGCAAATAAGAGCATATTAGTTCAAACTCCAGCTAATTCTACTTTTCGAGTGCATGTCACATATGAATCTTGACTATATATTTCAATATTTCTATCATTTAGTTATTTATACGATACCTTCATGTATATTCGTCCTATGATCGTCGATCTTGGACTGGATAAATCTTATCCAAGTATTGGCAACTTTCTTCATCTGACGGATCGTTTTGGTTGGTATATACTTAAGCATTGGCTCAATGTCAGCCAGCGTGCCATTTGCAAAGATATCATCCATATCGTTGACGAGTTGCATGATGCTTTTGAATTCAGTGTCATCAAAGTCATAGCTGAAACAAGACGTGATACATGTGTAGATTACGAAGATGTGGGACATGCCACTGTTCTCCAATGATAAATGTCAAGAAAATCACGCCACTTTAGGGAGATGAGTCCCTATCAATTTCAGGTGCTACAATACCGATCACGATGATTTCTATGAAACCGTCAGAGAATATTCTTGAGAAAGCTTTAAAATTAACTCTAGAATAAGATACCCTGGCTCTAAAATAGGTTTCACTTCTCCAATAGCATCTAACAGTCCGAGATTTTTGTTGGTTGCAATAAGTACATGAATAGCAGACAACTGAATCTTCACGAAACATCAATAGAATGAAGTGTCTTCAAGGTCCTTATGACACAAGAAAGACTTCTTTCAAACATATGTATTCGGTTCCACGTAATCAGCAAAACAAATAAAAATCTGTCGAAATTTGATAGCATTAACACACAAAATAAGAAACTCCCAAAGGTGAAAACAGTTGATATTAGTTAATGTAACACTATGTTGTTTTAGCTAGAAATTGCATTTATTTCATCATCAGAATTATTACCGATAGCTGTGTTGAGAAACCAACAACTCGAGATTTCAAGAACAAATTCATTGACTTCAAAAACTCCCCTTAGAAAACTCGAGCCCTCGCGAGCTCGTGATCCGTTTTCAACGCGATGATGAAAAATTAGGTTCAGAAATTTAAAGCAATATCCAAGGGAAGAACATTTGTTAATCAGTGGTGAGCAGTGATACAAACAAAGCAACTTTGACGTTCAAGCATTGAAACAGCTTCGCAAAAATGCCCGAATGCTGAGGATATTAAAGGGAAAATACCAACGGGATTGAATAAGATTCTGCTTGAATGCCCAGAATGGTATTCCGAGATATACTCAAACTGACAAGTTCTTACTAGTAATACACAAACGAAATTAATACACTCAGTTCTGTTACTCCTTCTTTTTAATGTCAATAATGAAAGGTACTGCAAAGTGTGCACATGGACGTTAGTGCCGCTAAGAGCGTTGGAAAATACTGTCCGTTTGCAAACTTATATTATATTCTGATATTCGTGACGAAGGCATCAATTGGCCTAGTGGTGACCATATCAATTACCACAATAAATTTTCTTGCAATTTCCGACGCCGGTATAGGGCGCGATCTAGTGTGCGCTGAAATTCTGTGCAAATGTATATTCAGAGCCTCCAACATACCCTGGTCTTAATCCCGTAAGTCCCTTGGAAATGTCTTGGCTAATCAGTCGATGTTAGCGCGGAAACATATTTATTTTCGATGGTTCATATGCATTGTTAATTGATGTGTTCAAAAGTTTTAGGTCAACAAAATGTCAAAACAAATGAAATGATAACAAAAGTTAGCCTTATTTTCGCCTGTCCAAATCTTTTCTCACGGACAAATGACTCGAATAATGTCGCCCGTGTTATTTGCAATCCAGTTCTCGCCTAAATGGATCATGAAATTTTGAGGTTTCTAAGAGTCGTTCAGATCGGCTACGAGGTCAGTTACCCTAGATATTGGGTTATTTTATGGTGTATTGAGGCTGCATCATTGCATAAACTTTATCGTACATGCATAATTGACATTATTCATTGTAGGTTGAAATCCTATGTTTGAAATTCAAATTATATAATTATTTCTTGCTATGAAGTATATGACTTCGAGTACAATAGATATGCAAGATATAGATATGCAAAGAGTTTTGCAAGTTTCGCTACATGAATTTTACGACAAAATATAAAACTGCTGGCTTTCAAACAACAACTTTATGAGACTACATCCGACGCGAACTTGGTCACTTGTTCATGGATTAGTGTAGGCAAGTGAACTTACTTGTTACCAAAGCAAATATTTGACAACACATTACAAACACACAACTTCAGTATTGATCTCGGATTGAACGGTTCTCCATTGTTGTCAACAATGGCTTTCTTTAGATTAGGAAACGCCACCTTTGTTACAGCTCTTTCCAATGGGTATCCGCTGGAGAAATTCCTAAAAAAATACAAAAACTGTAGTTATTTAAATACATTTAATACGATATGCCTGTTTCTGAAATTTGTTCTTACGCATGAGAAATAAAATCGTCGTCCACCAACGAATGATTCGCAGAAATCAATGGTAGTCTTGAAGTAGCAAACAAATTATTCAGTCGTAGCTTTTTGCTTACAACGAAACAGCGCGAGTATGTGGTATAATGTCAATTCTGATTGACTTCAAAATTTGTCAGATTTTCATCTCAACCTCATTCGTAAAATTGCTTCCACCTCGACGATGTTAAATATGATTCTGTTAGCAAGTTTTATTCAAGCATGAATGGAAAATTTACGGGGTGCCTAGAAATTTACCTTATTCGTTAAAATTTAAATTTGAAACATACCATGAAAACGTCTCATAACAGTTTTCTGATTAACTCAACTTAAGCTAGGTTGTAATTTTATCATGTACGACACTTTTCCTAGGTCATTTAATGAATAAATTAAGAAATTAATACAGTCTTCGACGAATCCTCATACATACAGAGCGGTGTTTCACAAGTCGCACAAACATCCATTTAGATATTAAACTAGTGTTACCGTTGGGGTACGCTTATTCCTATAACGCTTTGTACAATCGGCTAATTACCCTTAATGCTTTCCTGAAAATCAATAAAATTTTCAATGCTAACATTATTTCCAAACTACTATAAAAGTATAACTTTTACCCTTTAAACCAAGACGAATAAATGAAAGAAAATGAACGAATAAAGCCGTTGCTGTCATGGTATTTTCAGTGACACGCCGATTGAATTTTCTGCACAATGACAGTGACACATCATAGTACAAAGGCCTGGAGATATTATTTAATAACTGGTGTTCTAAATACAACATTCCTGTTGCAAATATATGATGTGACGAATACTGAGTAAAAATTATTGATGAAATACAAAACTAGATGAAAAACGAAAAGTTCAAAAATTTCCAACTAAAAGAATGTTAATGTTGAAATCACACGCTAGCCAAAAGGGGTCCAACTTTACTCTTTCATGACCAAATCTATAACGAACAGTACTTCAACTGTTGAAAGTAAAAACATTTGCATACAAGTAACGGTTTACTTGGAGATTTTAGATATCCTGATTTTCTTAAAATAGAGTTTACCTGACGGCTTTGTGTCCAAATTTACGCATAGTCTTCCATTTCTTACCATATGTAATATCTTGTCCTCCTTCGGTCAATAGGTCCACTATACAATATTTACACAGAGATAAAACAGTAATCATTAATCCGTCCCATTATCGTTTGGTGTTGTCAAAAGTTTTTGGATCAAATACGCGTTAAGGTAGAACGCGCCTCGGGGACTGATAGTCGTACTCTCAAATTTCTACAATTCTTTTCTGATCTGCCACTTGTGGGAGCTCATTTTAAAGCTCTTGGCGAAAGAAAAACTTTCACCCTCTTACTTTTTCGAAAATCTAAAATTTTATTTTTCCACATAAAGTGAACACAGGAATGGCGGCCATTGTGAATTTAAATATCGCAAAATGTAAGGTAATTTGTTTTGCTAGTTCCAAGCTTTGCACAGCGACCCCTTATTTTTATTGTTGATTTTGTAAGAGAATGATTGAAAGTGTCTTTCAGGTGAGTTTGAGCAAAAGTTTAAGTCTTTCACTTTCGAGGCGCATATTACCTTAAAAGTCCAATCATTCATAAAAACGATAGGCTGGATGAGTTTTATGCCTAAACGATCTTGATGTTGATGTCATTTTTTTAATAACGAAACGACCGCTTCCCCTTTTATATAATTATTAAAACTATAAAGTCAAAGGTATGGCACCAATATAATATGGGATGTTTCGGCAATAATAAAGAACATTCCATCTACTTTAAAGCTCCATAAGCTGTATCTTTTGGCTATTTTTTAAGAACTATTGTTTTGTGGTTTCCCTACATTTTCTGCATTAATCCCTAGACTGTTATTTAATGCCAAGAATTCAGCATATCAACACAAACCATATGAGTATAATCTACATTATTATTGTTGACACTTGTATTCAAGTCCGGACTAGAATTCATATGTAAACAAACAATGATCACTAGACACATACAAGCTGTGTTGACAAAAGAATACACTAAAATTCAGCATGACAAACGTATTAGGGTCAGACGCGATAGTTAATATACAGAAGCAGGATACTGAAAAAACTTGCCACAAGTTACAGCTCATGTCCCTTTAAGCCAACATGCACGGTGCCGCTCGCTAAAAGACTGCATGTGTATATGTAAGGATGTTTTCATGTCTACAATCCGTACTAATCATATGTACTTCACTGGCAATTAAGTATCTCCCAGCTCACTACTTTCCACAGGGGCTTGCAGTGTGACGAAGATTTTCAACGTGCCTTATAAGGTAAATCGATCCCAATGGTTCTATATTAAAGGTTTTGGGCAGCGGTATAACGTAATGTTTTCCGGTTATGTCTGTCTCTTCATTTCATACAATTCGAGCAGCCAAATTATAAGGCAAGAAGTATAGTGCTTATTTATATATCAATTGAGATTAACCCTTTTCGGAACAATTTTTAGCTTACTGCTATATAACCAGGGTCGTTTAGCAAGTCCGTCCTGCTTTTTTACGAGTGCTTCTCGCACAACCTTGACGTTATTCAGGACAACGATGTTCTGCAATCCGATTTTCAGGGAAAACATATCGCCGTATATCTTAGCGAAGTCTGACATTTTCCGCATAGGATTTCCGCTCATATCTGAAACGAAATGGATGACAAAATTCAACACTGTTTTCCGTCAGGCGTTTTAATCGATTTCATTTTGATGACGGAAGTTAGGTGAGCTTCCAGCCGTACCGGTTGTCCGTAAGAAAAGGGCATTGGACAACAACATATGATTGGTAAAACTTAACCAAAACCTCTATAGAACAAGCTAAGTGAAACGTAAATAAGAAGGTGAAAATGACATCCTTCGTAGATGTGGAACGGCTTGTTGTAATCTATCGACTTTTTTGTTAGTAGAAAGATTATGATATCTGCAATGTCTTTCAATACTGGTAAATCACCAGAGTTTCTATGCTTCTCTCCGTCAATTCATTACGAATAATCCAAGATCTCACTGGACACAACTCGGCTTTATGCAAAAGCAGACACAACAAAATTTATCAAAATCTAGTGATTGACCATCACATTTTCTAATATAATTAATATTCTGCATCAGTCAATACTATAACCTATAGTATTGTTGTAAATATTAAATCAGAATGAAAGACCCAGGGAGGTTGTTTAATAATTGACACAAAAAAGTTTGAAAACTGGCATGTATCCAGTAAAATATGCGTATTTGTTTTCTATCTTCACTCACTAATGTAGCTGCAATTAGTTTAAGTGACAGAACGTTTAGTAAAACCTTGGTTGACGATGCAAGAGTTTTAGTGACCTCCTATGCCTTTGCATAGTCACTAACTAATTTATTATAACGGGTTGTCTAATATTTTGCTAGTTGAGACATGAAAGGAAAAGGTTCATTTCAATATATGACCTCTGTAGTTCTACAACTCAACTAGGAACTTTTTATGGAAGTTCTTATCTTTCTTCTGCTTTACATGAATTACATGCACCGGTTGCATTTTTTATGCAAGACAATATGATTAAACTTACCGAATATGTTTCCAATGAACGGAAAACCTCTTGGGCCTGGGGGAAGACCAGCAGGTCTACGCATACTCCACAATGCAGCTATCAGTACGAAGGCTACCAGGACCATAAAAATATTGATTTGACTGCTGAGAAAGATCTGGATCGTTTCCATTGTTGCATAAACCATTCTGACAGCTGATGCAATACTCTGTGAAAATGCATGGAAGAATTGCATCACTTCAGCTTGCCCTCGTCATTGGGGGCGCCAGACGGTGGAATTCGCATGTGAAGGTTGTTTCGACACAAAGATTGTTTTTGATAAAAGAGGTACCATGTATTCGACTAGCCTGCAGGGCAAGAACATAGGGGTCGCCTACATATCCGTGCCCAGGGATGGGTACGTTTTTTGTTGTATTGCTAATAAAGGTTTTATTCTACCAACCTTTGATGTTTTGTTCTTCCCTTTGCACTGCCCCTGACAATCTTGCATAAACATTTTATCACCATGTTGCATCTATTATGAAGATTTTGATCGCCAATGCGCCAAAGCAAGCAAGGGTAAATCACTAACCTGTGGCCGCTGTCACCAGATTATCACCGGATTAACTTTGACAGAGTAAACAACGAACGCACCAGCAAGGTGTAACAGAAGACCTTGCTGGTACATGGTGCGTTCGTTGTCGACTATGTCAAAGTTAATCCGATGATAGTCTGGTGACAGCGTCCACAGATTAGTAATGTACCCTTGCTTACTTTGCGAATTACAAACTCATCAGATAATAGACGCAATTACTATCCTTGCTTGCTTTGGCGAAGTAGTCAATCAAACTAGTCAGAAAATAGACGCAACACAGTCACAAAACTTCACTTAACATTGTCAAAGGACAAATACGTGTCATGGCGAAGGCGGAAAAGAAATCGTTACAAAACCAGTGCTAACGTAAGACAAAGACACCAAACCTGCAATGAAGGGTTGATGGTATAAAGCTCTATTACCAATACATAATAGTCAAACGTATTAAGATAAAACAAGTCATCGTTGATGACACAGTCCCCACTTGTTAATGGGTACTTTAATTACAAGTCCTAAGAGAGAATAGAGTCCTGTACATTAATTAGGCCTGTGATTAAAAATAATCCGATATAGATGGGACCAAATGGCCGAAAATAATCGAGTTCTATGACGCTGAAAACATAAAACCAATATAGGCCACCATAATAAAAATACAAAAGGTCATTAAATGAGTCAATTAGTAATTAATCGACAGGATGTTGCCAAACATTTCGACATGCCATTGTAACACTGACAGATCACTGGTACCATATTTCATAAAGTTCGATGCAGTGCTTCTGGACATACAGCCTAAAAAACAAAAATTCATCATGTAAATCCCAATTAGCAATTAATTTAAACGATACTGCTAAGTGTCAGTGAGATCAACATCTATGCCAAGTTTCATCAAATTTGATGGAGTATTTGTGGACATATCACTCTAATTAGGAAACTTCTTTATACATATGCAATTACAAATTAATTACCATGACACTGAAAAATGCCTTTATTCACTGTTAAAGCAATGCGACCTTAACATCTGTACGAAGTTTCATGAATTCTGATGCAGTATTTCTTGACATATCAGCCTACATACGAAAATTCAATGATTGACATGATACTACTACATGTCGTAAACAAACTGATGTGCATATGTATGACGTGGGTCAATGTCCTTGTACCAACTTTAAATGAAATTGGTGGAAATATGTCTGACTTATGGCTCTGTACATGAAAAAATATGTAACAAAATGGCCACTACGCGGCCATATTGGATCACATCATGAAACAAATTGACGTACATATGTATGACAATAGCCAATGTCCTTGTACCAACTTTGAATAAAATTGGTTGATACATGTCTAAGTTATGGTTCAGGACATGGAAAATCATAACGAAATGGCCTAAACGCAATCTTATCGTAAAAGAATTCGACATGCATATGTATGACACAGGTCAATGTCCTTGTACCACTTTGAACAAAATCAGCTGAGACTGCCCAAGTTATGGCTGAGGACATGAAAAAATTTTAATAAAATGGTAGCCATGTCGCCATATTGGATCATATCGTTAAACAAATCGAGGTACGTATGTATGACATAAGTCAATGTCCTTGTACCAACTTTAAATAGCATTGGTTGATACATGTCTGAGTTACGGTTCAGGACATGATAAAATCGTAACAAAATGGCCGCCATGCAGCCATATTAAATTGTTTTGTGAAACAAATTGACATGTATATATATGACAAAGGTTGATATCATTGTACTAACTTACAATAAATCGGTTGAGATGTGTTTGTATAATTTGTATATCTCATGCATAGATCTGTAGACCTGTATTGCACTTCGCTTCAGCAGTGGGGTCACCTTGGTGTGGAGCGTCGACTGCCTGGCGCCAACTCATTTCTGTGAAAGACACCGCACTTTCACGTATTCTGAAGGATATTGTAACAAATTTTTGTTGATAATGATCTGTATGTTTTCCTGAATCTGATCATGACGTAATGGTCGAATAATAAGTCTAAGTTATCTTCGAATAATAAGGCGTTTCAATGTTTCACAATCATCATAATGGTCATATCGCAGTCACTCCACAAAATGTGGAGTGATCGTGTTGATCCACGTGTCTGTACAATCGCTGCCTTTGATTGTGTTGTTATACAAGCGCAAAAGGCAGAGTGAAGCGTAAGTGTTAGACAAAGTTATAGCACAGTATCTTGATCTTCGTGGGCATTCCGTTGTTCTTTATTGATAGTGTATAGGCGTTCAATAATTTACATACAGTTGACGTACACACACCGCCGGAAAGCTTACATCGTGATTTAAAAAAATAATAGCCTTACCAGAAATAGGATATCACAATCACAGAAAGGGAAGTTATATAGATTCTCTGAATAGCAATTCATAACAACAGCGCGTGCCCGTGATCTAATCTACAGAATGACCTTACTTTGCGAAGATCATTTATACAACTGCGATGACGTGGGCAACTGCGTCCATCCATGACCTGCAAGTGTTTAAATTCAGCAAATTACGCAGCATAGGAAAGAATAAAGTCCGTGGGCTGAAGGGGCCAACCGTGCACCCCCCCTCCCCATAAACCTACTACAAGGGTATGTTTTGGTTCTTTGGGATGTGCTGAACTAGAAAAAAGATGTTAACATTGGATACTTTGGAATGCACTACCTGTCTGCACTGGTTTTTGATTTGTATGTACCACAAAAATGGCGAAAAAATGGGTAGGGGTAGGGGGTACTATATCCTCCCCTTGTATAGCACAAACCTTACATTTTTGGAAAGCTCCTCAGATACTGCTCTTTTTGACAAACACCAACTTTAGCAAAATTAATTTTGTTTACATAGAATAGGACGATTTTAAAATTAATGTTTTGACAATTTTGAATTTTTTTAACCAAAATACCATGTAACAATAGTGATTTACTTTTTATAAAGCAAACTTTTGAGTGCTTTTTGTGTTTGAATTATTTATTCCGACATATTAAGCAAACAAGTGCTAACATTAGATATTTAACTATACACTACTTCTCTGGAGTCAATTTTGAATTGCGTGTACCTGTATGGGGTGTGCAAAAGCTAGGGGTAGTACAACATTCTTTCCTTGATGAAGTAACTGGCTTGAATTGCCATATACCTTATAGTTTTAGAAAGCTTAGATACTGGTCTTTCTAAAATGCATAAGGTTTTAGTAAAAATGACGTCATAGACTTGGATAACTTTAAATCGATTTTTCTGGTAATTCAGTATTTTTAACCGGAAGAAAATACGATAACCATTGTTAACTCCCAATGAAGCAATTCAAACAGATTTATGGATGTTATTTACTAATTGCAATATGCTGAAGAAGAAAATAAATGTTCAAATTGGGTATTTACAATGCATTATTGTCTCTAGTCACTAAAATTCCAAGTTTTGCTACATTGGTATATCGTGAATGGGTATTTTATTGTTATGCAATGAACTAATGCACAGCCTTAAAAGAAGACTTTAAAACGCACACACATAGTCATATTGCCATTTTCTCCTTAAGGTAAATAGATTGTTGATGACTGTCTATTTTTATAATTTTCTTTTTAAATATTTTTCCATAAAATAATTTTGATAAGACGTATTTGGAAAATTGTCTGTGCCTCCTTGTCTTACTTATACAGTAAGCATAACTAACACTCTATTAGGCCATGGGCTAGAGGGGGCGTCTACGTGCACCTTCCCCCACCCCACAGGATAACAAACCTGTATTTTTCAGAAGCCTTGGGATCCCCAGAATAAGAAATATGATTGTAGCAGACAAAATAAAGGGACTCAATAGCTGTTACGGTCATGTTTTGAAGGGTACCGCAAAATCGCGATTTTGTGACCCACATGGATTTTTATCAAACCTGTCTTCTTGTACGTCATCTGCTGAGCTTACAGTCTAACATGACCTAGCTTATTGGGTATCATTAGAAAGGTGATTTATTCTTTTTGAAAATGGTATATATAGCAATATGCAATATCATCTATAGTTTTCATAAAATAGGGCCATAATTTACCCCATACCCAAGAGTTTATGTCGCAAATTACTGTCAAAATTAATCTAAATTCAGCAATTATTTACCGAGACATAATACAAAGGGCAATGCTATGTATCAACTTTGTGATATTTGGTACAGGTACATGTTAGAAACTTGAAATAGACTTTTGACAAAAAACATATTGGGATCCTGTAGCTGTAACAGTCATATTTTGAAGGGTACCGCAAAATCACAGTATTACTGACTAGCATTTGTTTTTGTTAAACCTGTCTTCTTGTAAGTCATCTGCTGAGCTTATTTTGAACATAACGCGGCAAATGGGGTAGCTCTAGAAAGTTAATTTACTCCTTCTTAAATTAATATGTTGCAATATGCAATATCTTCTATAGTTTTCATGAAATGAGACCAAACTTACCCCATACCCCAAAGTTTTATGTTGCAAACTACAGTCAAAACTAATCTCAAATTCTACCAATTATTTTCCTAGACACATTATAAAAGGCAATGCTTTGTATAAAATATATTTTATTTGGTACAGGGACATGTCAAAAATATGACTTAGGCTTTTAACATACATACAAAATATTGGAATCGAATGACTGTTACTTGCATGTTTTGAAGGGTACCGTGAAGTCAGAGTATTACCGACTCGCATATGTTTTTGTTAAATGTGTCGATTTCCAGTGTTCGGGTAATCATGCTAAAAATCTTAGCAGTTTATGTAGACGCAACAAATGACTGATGCCACCAGGCAGAATGCCCATGAAAGTAGTAGGTTCATTATAAAAGTAATTAACAACAATTTGTCTCCAGGGTCAAACGTCAGGAAAACTGATTTACCCCTTGAAAGGGACAGCAGCTGTCAATTTGGACATTTTAATAATTTTGTATCACACAGTATGAACATTTTCTTCTTCTCCTTGCAAACACAATGCATTGTTTGCGACAGATGGCTTTGCAAAAATAACGTTACATGGATGACAAAAGTACCAAATTCGCTACAGGTTCGAGGTTCGCATATATATTTAGATGAAAATTAGCTATCTATTGCTCCAAACATTTAAGCCACTGGAAAGGTTCGATGACTTCCTAAATTCAAAATGGCCGCCATTATATTGCTTTAAAATGTTAAAAAATACGGTAAATTCAGGCAGTTTTGAATATTTTTTATGAATAAACTGACTTAAACTTCGAAAATCACAAAAATCATGAAATAGACTCAAATGAATTATTATGATAACGTTATAAAGCCAAAATGGTCGACCAAATTCAAAATATCTGCTGTTATATTGTGTCATGGTGTTAAAATACTGTTAATTAAGCCTGTTTTCAATATTTTGTTGCCTTAACCCTTTTCCTGCCTAGTCCATATTTCACCACCAGGTCAAGATGGTTAAAATTAATGAAACACAACGTATTCAATATGATTTATTTTACATAATACTGTATATTTGAAGGTTGAAGGACAAAAGATGCTATAACATATCAAGCCAAGTGGGTGATAATACGTTATGTTTTGGCTCAATACCGCTTTTTACTGACCTGGCTGATGAGGAAGTGATACAGTTATTACTGATGTAATGGACAGTTTGTATTGATGATCCATGAACTCAAAATAACAGATAAGTGTTACAAATCTTAACCAATGCGCACAAAACAAGTAACAAATAATTATAAAATTATTAGTTATTTAACAATAGCCTCTATCTGCAAAATTGAATCGATATAGTGAAAATGAAGGCAACTTAACACATCGGTTTGATAGTGATACGATACAATCAGTAGATCAATGTGACTTCGTGATAACGGGAAACATGACAAGAAACCGGTGAATCGATAGTGCTTTGACCATGATTATGTGACCTTGGTCCTCGAAAAAAGGATTATATATGTTTGGGATTTTGGTTTCTTTACTTTCTTTATAAGATAAGCCTTTTTTCAATTGTTGGATTATGTCTTTTATGTCGCGGTGTGACAGACAGTAATAATTTGTTAATTGGTTAATAATTGATGAGTGAATGAGAGTGTGCTATTTCATGGCCACGACCAAAATCCCCTTGTACAATTTTTTCGTCGTTGGCAATCAAAGTCACATAGTTTTGTGCAACAGTAGTTCTCTTTTTGGAGGATTTGCTGGCATTGAAGGAAGCTGTTTGGTCAGCCTGCGGGTTTTATGAACGAAGAGAAGACTTTTGCCCATGGTAGATAGCGTGCCTTACTTTTTTTGCAGCTCCCGTAAATTTTATGAAAGTGTCTTTGCACATTTGTTTTTGGTCACGTTTTGTTGTTTTGAAACCAAAAATGTAAAGACGCCAGGAAGCACATAGAAACAAATGGAAGGTTAAACAAAAACAAGAACCGAAAAATATTCTCAGATTCATCAAACACCTTGCAATTCAAACCTTAACTATTGTTGAAGTTAAAGAATTAAGCTTGACATTTATTCCCACTTCGAAGTGCCTTTACACAAAAATTCTCGCCGATATATCAACAAATTTTATTCGCATGATAAGATTGTGCAATATCATGATAACCAAACAACCTAACAATCAATCAGATATCTGTTCAGAGATAAGTCCATGCTGGACACTACTAACAAGGGAAAATCCGAAATTGTAAAACTATCGCGGAGCAGCTAATATCGATACCGGAAACCAATTTGAAACCCACATCAGAAACAACATAACTCTAGCAGAAAAGACTGCTCTGAACAGTCTATCCAAAACAAACAAATGACAATTAAGCACTTCCATAAAGGAAGAGGCATAGCAATTGCAAATATGACAGATTACAGTAAAGAACGTAATCGACAGCCGCAAAATGCAAACTAACTACTTGTAATCGAATGGTGAAAATGGTACATGAAATCATTGAAAAAATGTGCAACAAGAAAATTATTGACGAGGAGACCTACAGTTTCCCAACTCCCATAACTGGAATAACACTTACACTATGATAGTATCTCCTACCGAAAATACACAAACCCCCAAAAGAAGGAACAATCTTTATCGAGCGCTCTATTAGAAGTGGCAATTCGAGCCCAACAAACCAAATCCCGGAATTTCTAGACTTTGTCATAAAATCAATCACCCTAAGACAACCAACAATGACACGTGTACCAAGAAATATCAGGCGTCGTTTTCAAATATTTTGTTTTTTGTTTTTGTATATAAAATAGAATTCTTCAAAAAATGTCACTTTGAACGGAGTAGTGTTCAAAGTTTGTAGAATTGTGTCATTCCGATGTTGTGATTAATCTTGAAAAAATTCAGTTTAGTCATTGGTCTATAGATGCATATCAGTGTTCCAATAAGGTTTTCAATGAGTGCGTAACTTAGGCTTTGGTACCCAAAGGGTGACCACAGAGGCAGCCGTGTTGAGTCTTCTGCATATATGCAAATTTATCGAGTGACGTAATTCCGGTCATGAAGTAACAATGGATCTCTTTAAACTATACATCGATGACCTTTTGGATTTACTAAAAAAAAACAACCTGGGCACCAAAATAGGACGAATTAACTGTTCTGGTCCAACCGATGTTAGTCTTATTGCCAATAGCGAAGACCAGCTACAAACAATGCTATTCATCAACGAATTCTATAGTCAAAATGATAGATACCAAATCCAACCCGAAAAGAGTGCAATTCTCGCTTATGATAAGAAAGTATCTGACTTCGTTATCTCAAATACAGGTATTCCTCACCCAAACAAGCTAAACATCTTGGGATTATCAGAGACAACAGACTTATTTCGGACAAACTAACCATTGATGAAAATATTAGAAAAGCCGGGCGTACCCTCCACTCATTTATTGGATCTAGAATGCATGGAAAAAGTGGTTTAACACCGACAGCAACAAGTCATATGCTGGACATCTTTGTTGTTCCTGTTCTGTTACATGGTCTTGAGTTCTTAATTCTAAATTCAACTGATGTTAATAAATTGGAGGCACTTTACAGGAAGACTATGTAAGAACTGTTATCTCTACCAACAAGAATTCCGGACCCTGTTCCATATTTGCTAGTGAGTACACTCCCTGTGACTGCAAAATTCCATTTGAAGATTCTAATAATCCTGTATAACATCTATCACAACAAGGATTCTATCGAGTTCGAATTTCTCTACAGACAGGTACCATTGAAATCCCAAAAGAAGTAAAGCTAGTTTACTCAAGCAAGAAGTCTACTTGCCATCTGCTCAGTGCCATATATCTATGATCTCATAGAACTGCCAACGACCAAAAATGTATGGAAGAAAACACTGAAGGAGGCCACTGTTAACTATTGGAATGAAGACCTTACTTCAAGAACGAAATATTATCCAAGTCTTATATATTTACAAGGAGATATACTCTCTATACTAAAACCAGATCCATCAGTAGCATATATTTCAAACAGCGTCAGGGATATTAGACGTCTAAGAGTCTGCCTTCGTGTTCTTACTGGTACTTACACTTTACAAGCAGATAGGAGAGATTTCAATCAATACACTGTTAAAGCCACATGTACCCTATCTGAACAAGGATCTAAAGACAGGCTTTACTTTGTAGCGACTTGCTCTGCTCTTGATGATGTGCGACGAAAGTATCTCATTTACTGACAAAACTCTACTTGTATCAAATGCAATGTAATTCTTGCTGCAGCCAGGTGCTAAGATAATAGACTAGCCGGAGTGCTGATAAACTCAACGTGTCTTCGTTCATAAAGGCGGCCATATATTGACTGCCATTCCAGCCTTCGGGCGACTCACCCGATTGTCGTTATATAGTCTGCACCACAAGAGACTACTGCTCTTTAACGAACATTCTAACTTGGCGACCAATCCAACGTGAAGACGGAGGGACTGACCTCAGCTGCATGACAGCTTTTTTACTTCTATGTTGTGTGTAAATGTTTGTCCTGTTTTTATTTAGTTTTAGCATAGTGAAGTTTGTACTTGACACTCTGAAACTCTTTTTGAGGTGCCTCTACTGACATGGGGAATTTTCGATAAGACAAGACAAGACGTACCCGCAACGCATATGCGTACCCTGTGTTGGTAGCGACTGCGCCTACAACGAGCGCTAAAATTCAAAACGATGAAGTTACAATAAATTGGCACTGGGATTGCACATTTCGCTTAAAATTTTGATGTTTTTCGTTATAAAAACTTATATCCATAGAAACGACTGAAAGTAAATTTGCATGACAATGACATTCTACTGCGAGGGCAGTCGCAGACACTGCCCAAATGGCGCGCAAATAAGCCTTATGGACCTGCCACACCTTGACGATTTAGCAAGCGTGTGACAACGTATGAAAAATTTGGCAAATACGTTGGCGTATGTCGAATACGTTATTGATAAGTTTTGCACGTTTAAAGCACGCTGGTTGGTATACGCCGAAGTACGGCGAGGTTGTTCTGCCAACAACGTGGGCTGCAAACAATGCAATGTAGAAAATTTTACATCTGCGCGTGCATATAAGATGACGTCACAGACAAAGTTCCATTGTCATTTTATGCAGTGTTACCCTCCCAACAACGTAGCCTGCCGACGTCGCGACATCGGTGGCATGCAAAAAGAGACATCTACACAACCATAATTATTTTTTCACAATTTAGGTCGAAAAACAATAAACAAAGCTATTCTCCTTTTCTGCAAGGCTGTCAATCTCATATTTTGTCATTTCCTTTTCCGTCAGCGGAGACACACGAAATGTAAGGTTACAGTCTACTCACTCCATCGGGAGTAAAACCGTCTTTGTTTTTATATACAAGTTCGCAAAAAGATGCTCTTTTCCTAACTCCACGGCTGAGCTATCACTCTACAAGCTTTTCATTAAATGTTTTCCTATTTCACGGTTGTCCTGAGATTGTCGACTTTAGAAAACGGGCCTAACTATAACGAAAAATTATTATTACATAATAAAGCAACCAAGTCCTGTCAGCAGACGGTAAAAAACTATCAATTACAATTGGCTGGGGGGCATGTATAAATGATAATTGTAAAATAAAAAGCAAATTTCCATAAGCATGAGGTTTACGCGCACCGTTGTCGGCAGGCTAAGCCCCCCCCCCCCCCAAGAAATGTTTCTGGTCAGCGCGCGCGTCACCTGAACAACAACGCGTCACCCTTTTTTCCGGTTTTGTGGCCGGCGGCCGCGGCAAACTACGTACTGATTGCTATGACACCAAACCAAAACGGCTGAAGAGAAAGAGAAAATTCTTTGGGGTGCATGATCAGTGACTGCATGAACAGTACATATGTGACTATATCGATAAAATTATAAAACTGACCAGTGTTTCATCTAGGCTGCGCGCCGCTAATTGCACATAGAAGAGGCGACCCATTGCGCACTGCACTGAGCTGGCTGGAATGGCTGCTATCATGGTTGTCACACTTCGATGCATTTGACCCGTTATCGGCACCTGTTAATAGTGTGGCAACTGGCATTGTATAATGTAGCAAGTACATTTACATGGAAGGGACTAATTTTAGTTCTATTTTGATACTTTTAGAACTGCTTCAATAAAATGCTGTTGAAAGTATACCACGCGTAAATTTCCGTACGCTGATTTTGCATATGAAAGCCTATATCAGCCAGTTGAGAGTTACGTTCACAAAAGTTCATTGCCCCTGGCCCGATAAGGTTTCTGTGTCACATCATCTCTGGTACGATTGAGAAAAGGAGACTGAAGTTTTTGTGCATCATATGAATGTCCATAACACACTGAAAATAATTCTGATAGCAAAAGTGATACGAAAAATTGGACTTTACTGTCACAGAAACGTGTTCAGTGCAGACTGCACAAGCATAGCGCATTGAAGGAAGCTGTGGTGTCAATGGGCCCGGTTTTTGAATTCAGTGAACAGTCACTGACTCATTTTTCTGGGCAAATAAACCCTAAAATTAACTGTCGGAAACAACCAACCTTTCTGTTTGTTATTTTCCTCATTCTAAAATGACTGAAAAAAGCAACTGGAGCAAATCTGACATTGAGAAAAACTCGACTCCGCAAAATACGGGATCTGGCCATCTAGGGTGTTCGTTTTAGCTCTACTGAATCTGCGCACAAAACTACAAGACCAGCTAGGTCACTAGAAAAATACAGCTCACTGGTTTGCAAAGGGCAATCTTGATCCAAACTTACAGTAGTGAGGGATGATATACGCTCAGTAAAAACGTGACAAACAAGCACATTATTTTTTTCAGAAGCTACAAAACATTCTTTTATAACTGCAATATATTTTTTTCTTTATTTGTGTAGTGCAGACAGTTCAGTGAAAAATGAAAAAATCCCTTGAAGGTACAGCGGGAATGGCTGGCTGTTGTTACTTTTGATGTTAAGCCCTATGAAAGCAGACTTACAGAATATGTGCAAACAAACATACAGAATATTTAAGTATGAGGGAATATGCTACAATTTTTAGGGATATTAATGCTTATGAATATTAATGAGCTGTCCGCCACTCTTGGAAGCCCTATACATTCACAACAGTGATACCCAAATTTGTTGACTTTTGAAAAACTCTTATAGAGGATGGTCTTTGCAGCCAGCAGCTGTATTATGTAAGCAAGTGATTTATGGCTTGTAGTATGTATATCACAAGTGACAACACTGCAACATTAAAACTTATATATAAGATGTCATTAAATGTTTCAGTTAAATCCCCCCCAAATTTTAAAATCCCCTCAAAAATTCCAGTAGGGTAAAAAAAAATAAAAAAAATTCGCGTCGCCGCACCATTTTTTAAAGAAAGACCTGACCAGAAACATTTCCTTTTTTGGCCTAAAACTCGTCTCCGTTGGTGGCATGGCAGCCTACGTTGTTGGCAGATCACCAGCCCGTAAGGCTACAATTCCTTCCAATAGAAAACGCGGAAATTTTGCACTGCAAGTCTGCTGTGAACAGAAATGGTCGCATGGGCGGCGAATCTTCCCTTATATCTCGGACGTTTTGCCAAAGTCTTGCTTCCTGATCATAAGCGATGCCAAATATGCTAAGGAAATGGTCGACAGTGTATATTTTCGACTGGAAAACGACGGTTTAATCATTGACAGCAGTCGTACTTCGACTGTTTGTGGTCACTTTCTGTGAGATAAAGACAACGTGCAAGATGCGGCGGATTTCAAGAAAACCTTCGTCCAGAGATTCGCCGTCCGTGTGACAGTTTCTATATGTTATTGAGAAGTTATTACTTACTAATATGTTATGTATACGTCAAAATCGTTATGAATACGCTGTGTATTCGCCCAAAATTAATAAATATACCGTTAGTTCAGCGTAAGCCAGCGTTTTAGAGAGATTTTGACACTTCGGTATACGCTGGCTAAATCGTCAAGGTGTGACAGGACCATAATGCCACTTTAAAAGCTTTGTTCGCCCAATTTTGGCGACTACTTTGCTTCTGCTAAGATGATTATCTTGAGTGAACCTTCAAGGTTCAAATAATATGGTAAAGAGTGGGAAAATTCTAGCAATGAATTGCTGATAATCGGCTCACCTTCCGTCTGTGCTTGCCTTCTCAAATGTGGTTTAATGATCCTGACCCGTTGATCTCTTTAGTCTTGACATAAAACTACTTTGCATTTTTCTGCTTATATAAGGGTGTCATAGCCATTACACCTTTTGGGGCACACAAGTATTCACAATTAATTGTTGGAATGAACAAAGCAGATAATGAAAAATTATCAATCTGATTGTAAGTCAGTCAATTTCAATGACTATATAGATTTGGAATTCAAGTCTTTGTTTTTTTTGTGTGTGTGTTTCTTTTGTGGGTTTTTTTGTTTTTGTTTTTTTGTGTGTGTGTGTTTTTTTGTATCACAGAGGAAGCGAGAAACATTGTTTAGGCCAAAGTAAGTAAATTCTTTGTTTTGCGTCCGCGCGCGCCTAGGTTTTTGGAGATTTTTCGGAAAAAAACCACAAACATTCCTTTCAAAATTTCGCCGTTGGTGGCGCTATTTTGTCGCAAAAACAAGTCGTGGCGCTCGAAACACTCCTTTACGGCAGTCAGATTTCACTAATGGACCATGCGGTGACGTAAAACAGTACTCTCTACACATTTACACCTGTCGATACTCTCAGCCTCACGCCGGGCCTCACGTTCTCGCTGTCTGTTGTGGCTTTGCCTGTTGTGGCTTTGTCGTCACGATAAAAAATGGATGAAAGCAGGGAAATAATCGAAGTTAAAATACAGGAAACTTTGCACGGCAACTTGAAGGCATGGTCATTGCGAGCAATCGGGACTTGAACAGAGAGAGATTCAGTCGGCCGATTGGACTTGGGTACCACGACTCAGAGAGTATGGCAGACGGGAAAATCAGAAAGTGTTGAGGCCTATCCTAGTTAATTGGTCTTTTAGATTTGCCAAAAATTGGTTAATTGGTTTTAACTTGAAACAAAAAATAAACAATGATCAGTCCTGTAAAGGAAAGGCCTTTAGGTACTTTTTTGTTCAGTTTGAGTATGGGAAAGTATATTAGAATCCCTCTGTGAAAGTTCAAACTTGTAGTAGGCGGTCGTAGCTGCTCTTGAAGGAGGTCACACTTTCTGCATTAATGACATCGGCTGGTAATTTATTCCAGGTGTCCACAACTCTTGCTGAAAAAGTACTTTCTTGTGTTAAGTCGAACGAATAGTTTATGAAGTTTGGGACACTGTCTTCAAGTTCTCGAGTTGGCTCCTAACTCAAGTGAAAGGTTACAGTGGTCATGGCCTTTGATAACTAATTCTAGCGTTGAATCATGTCGCCGCGAATTCTTCATTAAACCAAGCTGTTTAAGTCTATTTTGATAATTGTAGTGTTGGAGTTTGGGTATTATTTGCCGTGCTAAGATTTTTATGTCCTTTTGTAGCCATGGTGACAAAGCTTGTACTGCATATTCGAGCTGTGGTCTCGCAAGTTGCTTGTAAAGACGAAGAATGACATTGTTTTGATTTGATCGACAATGATCGTTTGATGAGATCAACATTCTGTTTGCCTTTTTGCAAACTTATCACATTTGCTTGAAGGTTTTAAGGTAAAATGAAGTAGATCATTTCTTCAGTTGTACGTCCCAGTGAAATATTGTTCTTGAGTATTTATTGAAGGGATTGTTGTAGCCAATATGCGTCCGCCAGTGTTCACTCATTTTTTGTAGCTTGTCCAAATCAGCTTGTAGAATTCAGGATCACTACAATTTCGCTAGGGATGACATGTCTTGGTATTGTCAGTAATTTTTTGAGTCAAGAACTAATTTCACCGCCAGTATGATTGATGTAGATTAGAAAGAGTATTGGTCCAAGAACTGAACCCTTTGGGACACCACTTGTGACGTATTCTCCATTCAGATGATGCTCCATTTATGACTACTCGCTGTTTTGTATTTGTCGATCATGCTTTGACCCACTGTAGAATATTTCCATTTATGCCACGATACTTCATCTTTTCAATCAATCTGGTATTTGTTACTTTGAAAGTGCAAGGAATATAGATGTGAAGCTTCCACAAAATTTGGGTCTGATGAGTCTGTGTGTACGTGTGGAGACTGACAATTGCGAAATGCTTTCTTTTATTTGATGGAAAGGAAAGGTGCTGGTCCCGAGGAAGCTACAGGGAATACTTTTGTCAATTATATCATCAATTTCTTCTTCTGTCTGATGCCCCATCTTTCTAAAATTGAATGCAGAGGCTACAAGTTACCATTTCTGTTTGGTGTTTTCTTTCACAACAGACACCTTTCAGCAAAACTATGACATTCCATCAGAGAATAGGCATTACAAGAAACTTGAAAAAAACGTACAAGAACTTGAGGACAAAAGACTGCTACTGTATAGTGTTATAGTGTACCCATTCCTCAAACTGCCAAGGCTGTAAAGTTGCTGTGCAATAGTATTGACATGTGGACACTTTGAATGCACAAGAAAGAAATCTAAAACTAATAAGAGAAAAGCAAACGTCAAAGAATGACTGTTTATTTTGATCCATTTGTTATGAAAATGCATACAGTGATCATACAGTGTGTCACACTGTGACAGGAGTATTCATGTGGTTTGAGAAAAATTGTCCAATTCAGGCAAACAGATTTTGTGTTAAATTTTCTGTGTGTGTTTTTAAGCCGCTTACCCGCGTACCTTTTAGGATTTTGAGTGGACGCAAAACAAAGAATTTACTTACTTTGGCCTTACCGGATATGGTCATTTTATATTGTCAGCTTGCCAAACACTGCATAAAAACGCTATAATACTTACTGTATTAGCATGAATTATTGCCTGTATTTTAGCTGAATAGTGCATATACAGGTGAATACAGTTAATAATCCATTGCTTGTATTCAGAAAGCCTGTATTCATGTGGATTCATGTGAATTCACGTGTATTATTCTATAATACAGGCAACTCATTAATGTGAATTTATCTGTATTATTGCGTTTTCATGCAGTGAAAATTGGCAAAATTTCCCACCATTTCACCTTGTCAAATTTAAGTGAGTTATTGCCCTTTGTATCGCCAATGAACGAAATGAGGGTTCTCCTCTTTGATTTCTGCCAGTATCGTGGCGTCGTAAGAAAATACGGCAGACGTTACAGCACTGTAAAAGCGACACGAAGAAATCAACAATATTAAACGAACACTTATTCCTCGGGAAATCGCCATGGGAGAGGATGTAGGGATACAGAAACACAGTAGAGACTCCAAGTCTTCAAAGATAACACCGTTTATTTCTTATATATGGATGCTACATATTGCCAGATAGTTCCTTCTCTAAAGATGTTGTCCCTTCGTTTGAGCTGGTGTTCGTAAAGACACCTTCTATATAAAATTTAGTCTGTTCAATACTTATTTACATACAATGAAATCTAACGTCTCTCCCTGATAATAACGTATTTGGTGCCAAGGTACCTACATGTATCTATGACCAACATCATAAACACGAGAACAGTATGTACTTGCTAGATTTCTCACATAACGTATAGCCATCGCACATACTTGGAAGAGTTTCTCAATGCTTGCTGTAAGGAGACTTTGAAAGGACCTGTACCCACGTTCAACGCGACGAGCAAGGCTATTCTTTACGTTTGCCTGGCTGGGTCATTTTCAACACTTTCGAAGGGAATTGGAGTATGTGTATTCTAAAAAAAACCAGGAAGGTTTTCAATTGGATAATTCACCAATATCTGAAGACCATACTACGGTACGGGTAAATGTTGCTCCCTGTTTTGCTTTAACTTACAGTACTAGTCTGATCCTAAGTAAGAACAACTGACCTGGTTAATGAGCGATATACTTTAACAGTGCAATTACAAGCACTTTTGTTTCACTCTGACAGTGTTTATGACTGCACCATTTGCCAATCAAAACCAGTAAATTTACAATGCCTTCCTCATTTTTTTGAGAAAACGTTGTTTGTTACACAGTTAAAAAAGATATAATGGTCAAGTAGAACGAAATTTCTGCAAAATACCCGTCTTATAATGCTTTTGACTTTTTATAGCCAAAATCACCTTAGCTAAAGAACAGTGTATTTATGTTCAAGAGAAGAAGGTGTAATACAACGCTCAGTATTGAGTAAATCTCTCTTTTTCCAATAAAACAAATACTTGTTACATGGCAATAATGTCTGTAAAAGTTTTCCATTGAAACTCCCGTAATTTCGTTTCTTTCGTGAATTTATATATATTCTTCAAGATCATTTCACGGGACTGGTGGGTTACTCCAAGTGACGAGTACCATTTTCTAAGTTTCTCAACACCTACACAGTTCTGTGACATCATATTCAACTACAGGACTTTACAAGTCAATTTTTACCGTGGCAATCAACTGTTTCCCATTCCAGATACGACCTTTCCAATTTCTCGATGATTTATTTAAAAAGCTGAATTTACTACACCATTTCAAAGTTACATCTTCTGTTTCTTGTGGTGTTGCAACTCGCATTGTACCATGCATGTAAACCCTTCACATAAAAATCGGGAATAACAGATTCTAAAGCTTTGAGTAGAGAATTCCAGAAAATATTTGGTTGCATAAGATTACATGTCTGAAGTATATCCATTTCTAAATAATACCATGGTATAGCAGTCCAGGTGCTGCCTTTGCATGAAACCAGTCTCTTGACCTATACAGGACGTAAAGCTTTAACCTGTTTGTAAAGATTTACACATTTTTCTTTTTTATTTATGTTTTCCTTTACCCGTTATTGTCTGTTTTTGTGTACTCTTTATCTGCCGCCGACGTCATACAAGTGAAGTGCATCATGTGGAAAAGTAACTCGAAAAACAAACGTTTGGATTTAAAATATGATGCAAATGAATTCTCCAATGTTTTTCAATGGTTATGTATGAAGACATTGCCTTTCCTTTGTTGTTTGTTCTTTGGATAGCAGCGAGCCGAAATGAACAGGTTGTGAATAGGTTGAGAGTTAAATGGAGCAGTACCTTTGTCACGTATACAAATGCAATTGTTAAAATAAAAACAGTCACATAACGGTATTCTTTTTTTAAACCAACTTTAGCCTATACGGTATGTGATACGGTACACAGCAATGGCGGACGATACATCTTGATCTGACCGTCCAGTTTGTAATATAATAAAATTTAACAATGATCTTTTAAGGGAACACATTGAAATTCATAGGTACACGTATATAAGAATGTTAAAAATGCTTTAAAACAGCTCTTAAGTGTTTACTGTAATCTAAATGGAATGACTATAATCCGAGGACAGCTGAACCTATTATCAGGAACATCCTTCTCGGAGATATTAAAATAGAATACTGGCGGTATAAGTACGCCATACGTTCGGGGCAGGAGTCACAAGCAAAGAAAAAACTATTTACCCTAAAAGATTGACGTCAAATTAAATTTAATCAGATAGGCTATCCTGGCCCTGACCAATCGGCTGAAAAATGATCACCAATCATTTTCAAGGTATGCATTTAGTTATCGAACACAAACTAGAACACTTAACTGACGTCACTCACATTCAGACAAAGTTCCATCCATATGCAGGCACTTGCACACATAGGTCATGCCAGGCCTGAAGACCAGACTACGGTGCGGGTAAATGTTGCTCCCTGTTTTGCTTTAGCTTACAGTACTAGTGTGATCCTAAGTAAGAAAAACTGACCTGGTTTAATGAGCGATATGCAGCGAACCCCTGGGGCCTCAATCGCTGGGCTTTGAACTTAAAGTGCACGAAATCTACGCTGCATGTGAATCTTTTTGAAATGTGTAAAGGCATTTTTAATTTTACAACAAAACACCACAAGAAAGCAAAACGTAATTTTATTGGATATTTCTGTACAGTCCTTTTGATGTTAAATCAAGTAACGTGCAAAATATATGGAAAACATTCTTAATCTTTCTGGGTTATTACAGATCTCCTTGTCTATTTTGCAGCTTAAGGAAAACTCATATTTTAACAGTGCAATTACAAGCACTTTTATTTCACTCTGACAATGTTTATGACTGCACCATTTGCCAATCAAAACCAGTAAATTTACAATGCCTTCCTCATCTTTTTGAGAAAACGTTGTTTGTTACACAGTTAAAAATGATATAATGGTCAAGTAGAACGAAATTTCTGCAAAATACCCGTCTTATAATGCTTTTGACTTTTTTATAGCCCAAATCACCTTAGCTAATGAACAGTGTATGTATTTATGTTCAAGAGAATCAGGTGTAATACGACACTCAGTATTGAGTGAATATCTCTTCTTCCAATAAAACAAATACTTGTTACATGGCAATAATTTGTGTAAAAGTTTCCATTGAAACTCCCGTAATTTCGTTTCTTTCGTAAATTTATATATATTCTTCAAGATCATTTCACGGGACTGGTGGGTTACTCCAAGTGACGAGTACCATTTTCTAAGTTTCTCAACACCTACACAATTCTGTGACATCATATTCAACTACAGGACTTTACAAGTCAATTTTTACCGTGGCAATCAACTGTTTCCCATTCCAGATACGACCTTTACAATTTTTCGATGATTTACTTAAAAAGTGGAATTTACTACACCATTTCAAAGTTACATCATCTGTTTCTTGTGGTGTTGCAACTCGCATTGTACCATGCATTTAAACCCTTCACATAAAAATCGGGAATAACAGATTCTAAAGCTTTGAGTAGAGAATTCCAGAAAATATTTGGTTGCATAAGATTACATGTCTGAAGTATATCCATTTCTAAATATTACCATGGTATGGCAGGCCTGGTGCGGCCTTTGCATGAAACCAGTCTCTTGACCTATACAGGACGTAAAGCATTAACCTGTTTGTAAAGATTTACACAATTTTCTTTTTTATTTATGTTTTTTCCTTTACCCGTTATTGTCTGTTTTTGTGTACTCTTAATCTGCCGCGGACGTCATACAAGTGGAGTGCATCATGTGGAAAAGTAACTCGAAAAACAAACGTTTGGATTTAAAATATGATGCAAATGAATTCTCCAATGTTTTTCAATGGTTATGTAAGAAGACATTGCCTTTCCTTTGTTGTTTATTCTTTGAATAGCAGCGAGTCGAAATGAACAGGTTGTGAACAGGTTGAGAGTTAAATGGAACAGTACCTTTGTCACGCATACAAATGCAATTGTCAAAATGAAAACAGTCACATAACGGTATTCTTTTTTTAAATCAACTTTAGCCTATACGGTATGTGATACGGTACACGGCAATGGCCGACGATACATCTTGATCTGACCGTCAGTTTGTAATATAATAAAATTTAACAATGATCTTTTAAGGGAACACATTGAAATCCATAGTTACACGTATATAAGAATGTTAAAAATACTGTAAAACAGCTCTTAAGTGTTTACTGTAATCTAAATGGAATGGACTATAATCCGAGGACAGCTGAACTTATTATCAGGAACATCCTTCTCGGAGATATTAAAATAGAATACTGGAGGTATAACTACCCCATTAGTTCGGGGCAGGAGTCACAAGCAAAAGAAAAAACTATTTACCCTAAAAAATTGACGTCAAATTAAACTTAATCAGATAGGCTATCCTGGCCCAGACCAATCGGCTGAAAAATTATCATCAATCATTTTAAAGGTATGCATTTAGTTATCGAACACAAACTAGAACACTTAACTGACGTCACTCACATTCAGACAAAGTTCCATCCATATGCAGGCACTTGCACACATGGGTCATGCCAGGCCTGAAGACCAAGGCAAGTCGACCATCAGCGGACATAGCTTTCACCGTGCTAGCGACAGATAGTATTCAGAGTTATTTAGAATGTTTACAAATAGATTTATGAAGTAAATGCAACGACACGATCGAAAAAGTAATTCTCATTCTCAGAGATGCCATGGCTTTCAAAATATCGCACAAGTTTACGACCTTTGCGAGCGCGAAAGATTCTGTTTGATGACACACTCATTGCATGTTTGTGCCTACAACGCTGCCGTCATCGGTCTCTCTGCTGGTGTCAAATCGTCAATCCCGATCTCCGACGTCAATGTTTCGTCTTACGGACTTAGATGTTTGAAGTGACACATATCTCGCGCGTGGATACATTCTAATTTATTACTTGAAGAAATTCTGTTTTGAGTGTTGTCTGAGTCAACTAAGGGATTCCACAGCGCTACACACAGTTCGACAGCTTGTGTCTTCGCTACAGCCTTACGCCACGCTGCAAGTTTGATTCCGAGCGAGAATTCACTGATTTTTTTGTGCGATGAAAGAAATTTATCGTGTTAGTCGAATTACTTTATGCTTGTGCCTTCTATGTCTCTTTCCCGAAAATTCTACTGTACTCATTTATTCAGTTGAACTTAGGGAGCCTTCAGAAATTACAGGGAGGGTGGGCCGGGGGAACAGGAGGGAGGGGAGAGGGTCACTTTTTAGAAAACAGTTCAAGGGGGAGGGTCACTTTTTATAACCTATCTTAGGGGGAGGGTCACTTTTGACAGAAGCTGTTTTTATGGTCAAAACTTTGATTGTCCGTGTGATATTTCCTGAATAGGAAATCACCAACAAAATAGGTACACATTATCCACAAGTTTCACAAGCAAAGAAGATGCAGTGGTATCCTACATTAAACAGCTTGAAAGGTTAAAACTGATAAAGGGCAAGAGACAAAAACATGCAAAAGGTGGAAAAGTGTATATTAATTATCAAATGTACATAAATGCAAAGATATTGTCAGTTTTATATTGGAAAAATATTGTGCATAGTTCTCTCATAGACTTCCATAAACAGTAAATCAACTTTTCAGTGAAATTCCAAAATCAAATTTCTTTCACAACCATGGCCATAAACCACTCTAGTTTAATCAAAAGCATTCATATAAATAATCAAGCGCACATACATGCACAGATTTACCTAGTTTTTATATTGGAAATAAATTATTTGTAGTTTCATCACAGAACCGCCATGCATAGTGAATTACATTTCGGTGAAATTCCAAAATCATATTTCTTGCACAACCATGGACTTGTAACCACTCTACTTTAATCAAACACAATAATGTAAATAATCAAGCATACATAAATGCAAAGATTTATCTAATTTTGTACTGAAAAAAAATATAGTTTCATCACAGACCACCATGCATAGTGATTAACATTTCAGTGAAATTCGAAAATCAAATTTATTACACAACCATAGACATGTAATAGAACTGGAGGTATAACTACCCCATTTAGTTTGGGGCAGGAGTCACAAGCAAAACAAAAACTATTTACCGTAAAAATTGACGTCAAATTAAACTTCATCAGATAGGCTATGCAGGCCAAGATCAATTCGCTGAAAAATCATCATCAATTATTTTAAAGGTTTGTGTGTAGTTATTGAACACAAATTTATTTTTTATTTTATTTGGCTTTATTTAATTAGGGTAGCCTGGTAAACTCTAGAGAGAGTTTATCTCCCCCAGGGCCCTCGACTTACAACAAATATATACAAAACCACAAAAACAATTTTCAAGAGTGAAAATACAAATAACCACATATAACAACTGCCACATTTAACAAGAAAGGCAAGAAAAACTTAAATTCTGCCCAATATTATTGTAAATAAATTCTTTTAAAAGAGACAAGTGTCTCAGAAGATTTGACTTCTGTTTTCAACTTAGTCCATTCCATAGCTCCCTGTACTGATCATGTGTTTTTAAAAACATTCAATTTGGCTCTAGGGATATAAAGCTTATTTTGGGAGCTAGCTCTGGTCACACGGCTATGACACTGACAGACATATGGAACATTTCCGTCATATACAATGGGGCTATACCTTTCAAGGATTAAAAACTAAACACATATTTTTGTATAAAATTATATCAGGTAAAGGCATAATATGTAATGATCTAAAAAGTCCATTGGTCGGATAATTATACTAAGTGCCCATCATAACACGCACAGCGCGTTTCTGTAATTTGAATAACTTGTTTATATTTGCACTAGTTCCCCAGGCACTACAACAATAGTCCAAATGGGGAAATATATATGCATTATAATATGTTCGTCTAGTACTTAAAGAGGCACTCCCATTTGGTAACATTTTTAAAACACATTTTTTTTAATGCCAACGGTCGATATTTGACGTGGCGACTGCGCGCGGATCGTGAGATATCGTAAAAAACATGTCATTTCCCGAGCATATTTTTCACATCCCGAGGTTTTACGATCGTTTCTGATTATGACGCAAAACCCCCCGAAGGTTTGTTGTTTTGCTGATTGACGATATTCTAGGGAGTCCATAAGTTCGAACGACGCAATTTTACCTCCCAATGCGAAGGCTTTATATACAGCATTAGTAATGGTAGATTGGCATCCGCCGCTGTGGTAGCGCACCACTCCTGAAGCTGTGGTGGCAAAATGATGAGCGTTGTCTATCCCAGCTCTGCTTAGCAGGTCACGAAGATGGACAGTCAGGGCGTGTCGTGTGAGCCACGCTCCATTGTTAAATTGGAATACTGGCATCTCCGCTACCGCGGCATGGAAACGTCTATATTTAGTATAAGCCCGCAGTGCACAAATTCCTGTGTTCGTGGGTGCAATCCTGATGTGCTGTCCCCGTCGATATGGGTCGGTCTTCGATGCCTTAAGTGAAATTTCTAGGTCTTCAGATATTGTCACATTGCGAGCCAGAAGTGTGCATGTTTTGTCGAAGTCATGGCTCCCTGGTGCTGTGAATTCACTGACACGGAGAAAGCCGAAGAAAGCCATGGTGAAGGCAGACCATAGCATTAGCTTGTCATGGTTACATAGAGACGCGTGCGCCCGAAAGCCTTCTTTTAGTCTCACAAGTATGTCGATGGTCATGGGCAGTCTGGTGCGTTTTTGGTCTCCTAAGCTCTGGTGTATGCCTTGCATTGTACGTTGTAACCGTATGTGATTGCTGATGTCGTCTTTGAAGCCCATTTTGGTGTGCAGGTGAATTATGACTGCGAGGTAGACCCTGATTGTGGTAAACTTGAGTTTGACTGACCAACCTGGTATGTTTTCCTTGTGGAGCCTGCAATGCTGTTATGTATAAAGGCCTTGACATGTGACTCTAGTTTGAGGACAGCAGAATTTCCGGTTAGAGGTGACTTGGAACGCTGAATGGGTCTTGGTCTGCCATTGGTGCGAGCTGCCTGAATTTCCTCATCTGCAAACGAGAAAGTGAATCAGCTATTGTGTTATCTGTGCCTCTTATGTGAGCAAGCATGATATGAAAGTTCCCTTTGGCGGCTGCGAAGAAGATAGCTCTGATCAAAAACGCATTATTCGTGGGCAGCGCGATGAGCCTTCTTTCCAGATGCTGACCACTGATGTATTATCGCAATGGAAGTGAATTCTCCGACCATGCCACAATTGGCCCCAAATTGAACAGGCCAGCATGATTGGGTACATCTCTTGCCATTCAATTGAAGCACTGAAGTCGTCAGGCCAGGTGAGATGGAACCAATGACCTTTGTAGTATGCACCACAGCCGATTGACCCAGCGGCATCTGTGAACAGTTCGAGGTCTGAGGATGCAGACCACTCTGTATCAAGGAAGGATGCTGAGCCATTCCAAGTGGGAAGAATATCGAGCCACTATTGGACATCGAGGCGGAAGTCATCTGACAGGGTGATGATGTCATTGGTGCATTTGACGGTCGTGCTGAGATCCATCATACGGCGTATGAAGATTCTGCCAGCTGGAATACATTTGCATGCAAAGGAGAGAGTTCCTATTAAAGATAGAAGTTGGCGTTTCGTGCAGCTTTGTTGCTGTATCCATGTTGGCAAGGCTTGAATCAGATCGGTGAGCTTGTTATTAGGAAGTCGCATGACCATTTTGATTGTGTCGAGTTCGATGCCCAGGAAAATGATGATCGGTGATGGGCCTTCGATCTTCTCCGGGGCGGTTGGGACGCCAAGGTCGTGACAGACTGATACCATTGTGTTTAAGAGTTGCTGGCATTTATCGGGGCGTGGAGGTCCTGCGCCGAAGTAGTCATCAAGATAGTGTAGTAGATCTTCAGTATCAGCTCTCCGGCTGATGATCCAGTGGATGGCATCTGCTATGTGATCGAACAGGAAAGGTGCCGATCTTAGACCGAATGGCAGAACTCGGTCAAAGAAGTAGTGATCCAACCATTTGAAGCCAAGCAGGTGCCAGTCTTCTTTTCGGACAGGACAGAGGCGGAAGGCATACCTGATGTCGACCTTTGTCATTAAAGTTCCTTTGCCGTACTTCTGTATTATTGCAACAGCATTGTCGACCCTGCCGTAGGAGAGCGTATAGTCTTCTTTACAGATGTGGGTGTTGACACTGTCTGTGTTAGGTCGGGATAAGTCCATAATAATACGATGTCCCCCAGACTTTTTTATGTCGAAGGCCGAGGGAGTTGATGACAAAGTCTGGAAGTAGGGGGGGGGGGCGGTGAAAGGTCCGACTGTGTGGCCAAGCGAGACTTCTTTTAGGATTACTTTGATGACGATGTCTGGGTTGCTGAGTGCCGACCGTACATTTGGTGTGAAACGGGAGTGATGGTGACCTTTGAATCCCAGGTTTGCGCCATGGCTGATACTTTGCAAGACAGATGAAACAATTCCTTGTCGGGGTGGTGGTGTAGTTCTGCTGCAAATGTATGGAGCTGCAGTGGGGTTGTGGTTGGAGTGACACGGTCAGCCCTGGCCACAGGCGACCCAATAGGTTCTGAGTTTTTCACACTGTTTTCTCTATCATTTTCTCTTCTTTCTTCATGCTCTAAATGATCGGAATAAATAAAATAAATGGTTTATATAACCTAACCTAGCCTCTGTGACTCTTTATTTATTTTACACTCCATTACAAGGACGTATATCTCTCATACACACATGCTGTAATTAATTAGTCAACACAACTAATTATGTTAATCCGTGACTTATCAGGGATTTTACGGGTTGGTCAACATCGCGAAAGATAGGAATGGTTACTAAAACGGGAAGGTAAGAAGCTCTCCTGAAATGTGTCCAGAAATTACCAAATTGCGGCCAGTCATGACCATTTATCCAAAATTTACTGCAGCCAATGTATTTCGATGGCCAAGGAGAGCCAGCTACTCTAATTTCAAACGTTTAAATGGTCGCGAACAGTGCAAACCCTGCCAGTGCCTTGCCTGCAGTTCATGGCATGAGGACGTCCGTAAAGCAGGAAGTCGGAAGTTGAAACCTTTGACCTTTACGTTGTTTATATGTGGGCAAACTTGTAAACATATTTCCCAGGGACAAGTCTGATTTTGACTAGGGTCAAAGTTCGTGTGGTTAAGCGTGGTTCTCTCAATTGGGTGGTGTTGCTTAGGGACGTTTTATCTGCCCGCCGTCCGTGGGTGTACGGACGGTGGTCTGCCTTTCAGTTTAGCTGTGCGTTCTCGATAATTTTGCTGTATTTTTTCTCACAAACATTGGAAATTCGTTTAAGTTTTAAGAAACATTAATTTTTATATGAGGAATATTCTAGCTCGTATCTAGACGATTTTCTTTGATACAGTTTTTTATATGGTTTGGAGAACTCTTTGGGGCGGCGTCAGATAACAAGTGGAATGAGACAACAACATTACGTTCATGTAAGGAAATCATATAGCAAGTACTTCTTGCGCTGGTGCAAACTCTACGAAATATTATGATATCAAAGATGTTTTCCATGATAGTTTACAAGGTTTCTTGTCTAAATTCGCGGAAATCATCAAGAATAATCTAAAAATACTACTACACGTAATTATGACTACATTTTGTATGTGTAGAGGTGTTGTTTGCCGTTCCGAACGTATATGTTCTACACGTACGCGACGTATGGGTATCACTGATCAGCTGATGATGGAACGTAATTACGTGTAACTAAACTTCTCCATAACGATATGTTACCGGCAGACATGGAGATAATAGCGAGTGAATAGAAATGACGGTGACTGGTTTAAAAAATTCACAGTGCTGGTAAAAATTCTCACAGGCTTCTTAACGTAGTGGCCGACATCATCGGTGATGTCAGTTTGTGTTTCGATGTTGCGAGGTCACCGCTCAGGTGACTTTAGTGACGGGCTGCTCTGAGCCTCGTCAATCGCTTGTACGCCAGAAAAAGAACGGTCTGCGAGTAGTCATGTCGAAAAAGCTGGAAAACTGCGATAGTTTGGTGAGTTTTGAGCGGATTTCTGGTAGTGGTAGGCCCCTAATAACCATGTTGTCGATGAGTGTTGGCAATTTGGTTGGAAAATTTTCGAAATATCGACAAACAAAGTTGCGACAAGCGTGCTGTCGGGCAGAACATGGACGTTCCCATGGCTGTGGTGGTGACGTTAAAGTCAAAACCAGCCATAAAAGGCAGAAATCCCGTCCGAAAACACCACAGCTATGGACCCAAAGCTAGCCTAACAGTACAAACGAAGTTTTATAGCCCGTGCGCCGCTTCTTTCGGGAATTTTGCTAACAGCATAAGGCACGATTGAAAATCGATGAATTCCTTAGACTAGTAGCGACCATGGAGCTAGAAACTAGCTCCATGTAGCGACCAACTCTCTTTTATTATGCGAAAAAAAGAAACCGCCGTACAGTCATTCTAGTCATGAGCTTGGTTGCTACCGTATACCAGAAAACAACCGACTTTAACGTCAAAGGCCTATTGCTGCTACGTACTTTGAGACAGAAAATAACGATATGTTAGCGGTAGACATGGAGTTAATAGCGAGTGCAGAGAAATGAAGGTGACTGGTTTAAAAAATTCACAGTGCTGGCCAAAATTCTCCAGTGTGTGCTCCTGCTAATGTGTCACCACTGTGCCTTGAATCACGACGCGGTTTGTAAATTATACTCGGTATATACACTCGCAGAAAACGACGACGTGAAGCATACATCTATATAATTTTGTTGAAAAACTCATGAAACGGCAACTCCGGCGATCTTTTTCTGCTTGGTCGGTCGATACTTTCTGGTGGCATTTGTTACACGGAGCAGGACCATGTCTGCTTAGTTATGTTAGAATTTGGCGCTTGGCAACGAAAAGCATGCGCGTTTCCAGCGTTCTTTTCGATCTAACTTCCCGTTTATTTTTGAATAATGAGCAGTGTTTGTTTGCGCATATCATGAATATATAAGCGTCCACTAGGTTTACGGACGTCCTCAGGACATGTTTCCCTAGATCTTCATACCTTCTCCTTTTCATTAACATCACTATCTTTCCGATGTTGACCAACCCCTGATAAGTCCACGGATTAGCATAATTAGTTGTGTTGACTAATTAATTACAGCATGTGTGTATGAGAGATATACGTCCTTGTAATGGAGTGTAAAATAAATAAAGAGTCACAGAGGCTAGGTTAGGTTATATAAACCATTTATTTTATTTATTCCGATCATTCAGAGCATGAAGAAAGAAGAGAAAATGATAGAGAAAACAGTGTGAAAAACTCAGAACCTATTGGGTCGCCTGTGCCCTGGCTTGCATGTTATGCCCTCGAAAGGGCTGTGGTGGAAAGGGCTGGTCTTGCTGTTGTTTTGAACCAGATTTTTGGTGGGATGCTTCACCATGGTCAGTGGCAGAGCAAATGGAACATGTGTGAATGCGACCATGTGCACATGGACTTTTGCAGTTTCCTCGGTTGAACTGTCGACATACCTGGGTGCTTGTTGTTGGCGCAATGTTGTTGTGTAGCTGTAGGCGTGGCATGGAGTTGTCCCAGTAATATTGGTTGCGTGAGGCAGCATTGGTGTGACATTCAGATTTTAAGTGACCTCATTGGCCGCAGGCGAAGCATTTTGGAATCAGCAGATGTGGATGCTGCTGAAAGCATGTAAAGTCTAGTTTATGGTCTGGTACACTCCAAATGTGCTGGTCAGGATATCTGGCCTTGTTAAGACGGAAGGCTTTATCGTACCCTAACCATGCCTCAGGCTTGTAGATCTCAGCCTTGGATGCTATTAATTTGTAGTAACCGCATAGGTCGACGGCTTCGTGAGGGAAGAAGTATAAACTGTAGGCTTGGAATGTTGCAAAGTACTGTGACCATGACTCAAAACTGTCATATTCTTCCGTTTTATGTGGGTTGTGAAGGTGGCCACGCCAGGAGTGTCCGGGTCGAAGGAGACTTGCGTTTTGGTGGTCTGAGTAGAGGATGGGAGGAGGGTGTCGGGGTGTAAATCAGCTAGTTCAATGAACTTACCAGGGTTGGCGAGTGCTGTTAGTGTTGACTGGTCGACGTACAGAAGGTTCAGGTGTGATGGTGGAATTGGTGTGGACTTTTGTACTGGCGGTGGTTGTACGTTGGCGGTGATGACGTTGAGTTCACTCGGAACATTGTTAACCATGGAGGCCACCATGTTTGTGCTGGCGCTGCCAACGGCCTGCTGGTTGACTTCCTGTTGATGAAACGTGGCAGAAGCTGGATCAAGTGTGGTCTGGTAGTGAGTGTGTCGATGACGTCGTCGTTAATCCGGCGGCGAAGAGTCATCGTTGGTTTGATATGCTGCCAAAAGTGATTGGTTGCGTTGAGTTGGTGAGATGTGCCGATTAGTTCAGGCAGTAATACCTCTTGGTGGGCGTTGATGGCCTGGCCCGTCGTGTGTCGAGTGAACATCGGTGGTATGGTTTGAACTTGGAGGAAGTGGTGTTACCGGATCCGACGCAGATGACGTCCTTGGCGGTTGACCCCTGCGTAGCCTGCAGTGACGCTACCGCGGCGGCGATTTCAGACTGGATGAGTTGGCTGATGTATTCGGGAAGGGTTGCACCATCATTGTTATTCGGAGTGGATCGACGTCGAGACTGTCGTGAAGCCTGAGTCTTCTTGGCCTTCGGGGTTGTAACGAAGCGTGCAGGTACACGCTTGGTGTGAGAGGACGGACGGCGAGAGTTTTTAGTTTTGCCCATGCTTCCTTTGAAGGTGAGGAATGCAGCAAACAAAGACACATTCAGTGTGGAACTTGGAGCGAGTTCAGAAAGCAAAGCTCAGTGTGGCAGCTAGCACGTGAATGCTCAGTTTTGGAATGAACGACAACAGGAAACCTCGGTGAAGGTCACGGTTGAATACATTTGCATTTAATAAAGCGTAAGGGATTAGTGACTATGATTCAATGTCCACTGTAAAAGTGCAAAGCTGAAACATAAACACGGCAAAAGGACGCTGGTGAAGCCACACAAAAAAATGACATGTGTAAAGCGTCCCTTCCTTCATTAATACAGATTACATAGCTAGGAAAAATGTAATCATTATACTAACAGTGATGCTGAATGATCAGCAAACTAGAACACTTACTGTATAAATTTTTGAATGCACTTACAGTGGTCAGTAAGAATTAGGTGTTCAGAATTAGAACATACAGTATTTATATTTAGAACGCATTACCATTGTTCAAAGATTGCATGAAATAGAACACTATTTACGCATCAGCATACTGTAATAAGTTTTGAACACAAGCTAGGCGCATGTGCAGACCAATAGAATAGAATATATGTGTTCTGGAAAGCAGAATAATTCTCTCTCTCTCTCTCTCTCTCTCTCTCTCTCTCGCTCTCGCTCTCTCTCTCTCTCTCTCTCTCTCTCTCTCTCTCTCTCTCTCTCTCTCTCTCTCTCTCTCTCTCTCTCTCTCTCTCTCTCTCTCTCTCTCTCTCATTTAAGGTAATAGATAATATCAAATGCTGTTTCCAATACAGAAAAACTACATACAATACCAATACAGCATATAAGATCGTTAGCACGGTTCACTGAAAAGTTTAATATCACTCAGTATCACCAATGCAGCCTTAGGACATATCTTAAGAAGACAATTATTTAAACTTTCACATCTGTTAACATTTAGGGTATGTGGCACATCTTTGCTCAAGATATCACCCATTCCAACTTTTCCCCACAAAGAAACTTGCCAGCTTTGGATTATAACACATACATAATACTATTGTTCTCGATATTTATCTACAAATGTTAGATCAGCCAAATGTTTTGACATCTTTGACGAAACGCGTGTGTGATTGGATAAAATGGCTGTTCTGAGCATTTTTAGTTACCCCTAGGCCTATGTACTGGTCAGACATCATGTTGCCCAGTAGTTCTAAACATAGACAGTAGAGGGGGAAGTCCCCCTCTACTGTTTATGTTCTGAACTAAACTACGAAAAGCTGTTAAAAGCTGTTAAAAGCTGAGACGCCATGCCGAGATCCTGCTCACGAGTTCTAATATAGGCGTAGATTTAGACCACACGCTACAAGACGGCAAACCTAAGAACTTTCCTTGTGGACGTCATTTTGTTCACTTGTACTTTTAGCATGAGGTACCAACTTGTGCGTGGTGTTAGTATTTTACTGTTAACTGGAATAATCGCCACGGCCAATCAAAACTTTATATAAAACAGCCAAACAAAGTATATAATATACACTGACAATGTATACAATATCATACACAAAACGCTATCAACGAAGATATGAACGGTGTGTTGAGTTGCTTTTCCTTTATTACATAACAATAAATACGATAAATGAAATGTGGTGCCTTGTGTCTACATATTTCACATAACTGAACTGAAACGGTCGATGTAACACAGATGTAGTAACAAATGATTCTCCATCAAAACAAGATTTCAAGAGAAATTGAAACAAAATGACATCAATAATACACGAGGGCTGTTCAGCACACATTTATAATATGCAATTGGATTAGTTCCAATTGGTTTATATATTCTTTTTGTTCAGCTATATGGGAATTAAAAGGGAAAAGGTTCCAGTCTGCGTATCCTTAAAAAACAACCAGATATGAACTGAATATGCTCACGTGTTTTACAACAGGTTCATTAATAGTTGTACGCTTCACAGAATAATGAGATATATGTTATCACTATATGTAGCAGTTTTATTTCAACTTCCCACAGTACTCTCAGAGTTTAATCACTAACTACAAAACTTTATTTAATATGCAAATGAGCTGTTCATTAATTTGACACTGCTCAATAATTCATGACACAATTAGATATCCATCAGATCAACATTTGTAGCACGTTTTATTGAATTTAATGCTGTAATTTTAGAGTAATGTCACTAATTACAAAGTTCATTAAATATGCAAATAAACCCTAAATTAACTTGACACTGTTCAATGATTCATAGCACAGTTAAATATTTATCAAATCAATATCTGTAGCACGTTTCACAAAATTTTGGTGCCGAAATTTCAGAGTTATATACCTAATTACAAAGTTTATCAAATATGCAAATGAACCCTTAATTAACTTTACACTACTAAATGCTTTACAATACAGTAAGATATCTGTTGTATCAGTATGTGCAGCAGTTTTCATCACATTTGATGCAGTTATTTCGGAGTTATATGACTAATTATAAGACTTCATGAAATATGCAAATGAGCTAATTATTAACTTGACACTGCTCAATGCTTCTCAGTACAATTGGATATTTATCAAATCAACATCTGTAGCAAGTTTCATCAAATTTCACGCTGTAATTTTGGAGTAATATCACTAATTACAAAGTTCATTAAATATGCAAATAACCCCTTTATTAACTTCACACAACTAAATGCTCTTCACCACAATTAGATATCTGTCGGATCAGTATCTGCAGCAGATTTCATCACATTTGGTGCAGTTATTTTGGAGTTATATGACTAATTACAAAACTTCATAAAATATGCAAATGACCTATTTGTTAACTTGACACTGCCAAATGCTTCTCAGTACAATTAGATATTTATCTAAACAATATCTGTACCCAATTTCACTGACTTGGGTTCCGTAATTTCAGAGTTATATACCTAATTACAAAGTTCATTAAATATGCAAATCAGCCCTTAATTAATTTCACACTGTTAAATGCTTTACACTACAGTTAGATATCAGTCGGATCAGTATCTGCAGCAGATTTCATCACATTTGGTGAAGTTGTATTAGAGTTATATGACTAATTACAAACCTTCATAAAATATGCAAATGAGCTATTTATTAACTTGACACTGCCTAATACTTCTAAGTATAATTTGATATATATTAGATCAATATTTGTTGCAAGTATCATCAAGTTTGGTGCTGGAATTTCAGAGTTATCTCACTAATAACAAAACTTCATTTAATATGCAAATGAGAAGATAATTGACATGACACTCACATTATCATCATAATGTTCTTAGATTGTCATCTGTGAAAAGTTTCATGAAATTTTGTGCAGTATTTATTTATATATGTCTACACTGTCATTACCGTCTTCATAGGGAAACCATTGTACGAAAAAAACGAGATTGCATAACTTCATTAATATGCAAGCCACACTAACCAAAATCTAATCAGATCTTGCAAGTAGCATATGGTACCTGTGTACCAAATCTGACTTGAATCCATTCAGGTGTTTTTCAGTTATCGTGTAAACAGACAGACAGACAGACAGACAGACAGACAGACAGACAGACACACACACACACACACACACACACACACACACAGACAGACAGACAGACAGACAGACAGACATCGCTATGACATTAGCCCACGTGTTTACACACGTGAGCTAAAAACGACTCAAGATGTTTACAATTTAATTAGAAATATTCAATAAGAATATTTTGAATACACGTTTGGAGTTCATAGTTCTTTTCTACATGCAAATACCTATCATTTAACAGTTAACAATAATTTTCCTAATTTTAAATCACATTTATGCAAATTGGATACCCATGTGAATTTTGCAAATTAGGGGGTTATGGCCCTACTTGGCAGCTCCACATCGTCAATTTTCTTGAAGTAAAGATAATAAGCTTTCAAATGATGTGTGATGTGGCTTAATGTAAGGTGGGTACATTAAGTGTGAAAAATAGGTGAGCCTGCTGCTCGCCTACTATGTTAATTTTAATACAAATTGATCAACTTGGCTTTTCCTGAAACAACTTAGATTTGCGACCCACTAAGACTACATTTTAGGAAAATGTAAAAAATCTTGGTCGGGTAGTTTTTGCTTTTATTTTTTGTAATTCCTTTCTTGTTTGAACTCATTTTCATATGTCTTGAGTCAATACATTAATAACTCAGAAAAACTGTCATAGATCCAAATTACATGTACACTTTATCTTGTTAGTAATTACGTATGTGCGAGTGCTCGGTAAGCTTTACAGTGCTTAGACTCTGAGAGATCGCCGTTGGACAACACCGGTACCTCTGATGTCTTCGCAAGGTTAAATCGCTACCGTACGAAGGTTACAGAATTTACCTCAGATCGAGTGTTTTGATCGAACAAGTAAGCAGGATGTTTTGAGGAATTTTCAGTTATTTTAATAATCAAGAAAAGGTTTTCTATAGAGCCTACAGGGCACTACAAGTGACAATACTCCAAGTTAAATATGTTCAAGTAATTTGCTAGACATTTTTAACAACACTGTAAGTTTTTGTTCTATTACTTCAACTAACGTCAAGCAAAAGCAGCTACACTCTTAAACCCCCTCTCTCTCCAATTTTCTAGAAAATCAAATTCTCTAGACTCGGTTAAACTTCGCTAAAATTACCATCTCACAGCTTGCAACACGTCACTACAATTCGCTCGTTCACAAAAACCCCTTCTCAAATTTTTAACAAAATTTATCTAGACTTGGTTACACTTCACTACGCGTTCTTAACTACGCTACAAGATTGGTGTCTGTCTGGCGAGTAAAAAGTGACCATCTTACAGCCCCGAACACCTTGCTACACTTCGCTACATTCGCAACACCCCTTCTCCAATTTTTACAAAAGTTTACTTTGCTACACGTTCTTAACTACGCAACTGGATTAATGTCTCTCTGGCGAGTAAAAAGTGACCATCTTACATCCCCAACACCTTGCTAAACTACGCTACGTTCGCAACACCCCCTTCTCAAATTTTCACAAAATTTTTCTACACTTCGCTACACGTTCTTACCTACGATGCAAGATTGGTGTCCCTCTGGCGTTAAAAGGTGACCATCTTATAGCCCCCAACAACTTGCTACACTTATGTTCGCAACACCCATTTCTCAAATTTTTACAAAATGTTATTTCTCGTCTTACACTTCGCTACACGTTCTTAACTACGATACAAGATTGTTGTCCCTCTGGCGAGTAAAAAGCGACCATCTTACAGCCCCCAACACCTTGCTAGACTTCGCTATGTTTGCAACACCCCCTTCTCAAATTTTCACAATTTTTTTCTAGACTTGGTTACACTACGCTACACTAAGATTGTTAACTATGCTACAAGATTAGTGTCTCTTTGGCGAGTAAAAAAGTGACCATCTTACAGCCCAAAACACCTCGCTACACTTCACTACGTTTGCAACACCCCATTCTCAAATTTTCATAAAAATATTTCTAGACTTGGTTACCCTTCGCTACACTAAGTTTGTTAACTATGCTACATGATTATGTCTCTCTGGCGAGTAAAAAGTGACCATTTTACTGCCCAAACACCTCGCAAAGTTCGCAACACCCCCTTGTCAAATTTTCACAAAATAGTTTTAGACTTGGTTACACTTTGCAAAACGTTCTTATATACACTACAATGTTGGTGTCCTCTCTAGCGAGTAAAAAGTGATCATCTTACATCCCTAACACCTTGCTAAACTACGCTACGTTTGCAACATTTCTCGTTTTACATATTTTGCAAACAAAAACACTGGTGACATTATATCGGAAAAACATTACGTGTTTTTTTCATGTGTTATATCTACTGATTCGGAGTGCACGCATTTATCATTTCCAATTTAGTTCGGCGGTGGATAATTTTGTTGTTTCAGAACACACTAATTCAAGCCTGCGAGTCAGTTTTCACAGAAATGCGTTCCTTTGCGACAACTTCAAAGGGCATACATCTTGTGACAAGATTTCTAAAGGTCGGTTCCAGGCTTGGCTTCCCTTTTTCTTTGACCGGTGATAAAGTAAACTGCTGAAACAAACAGGTTAATATCAGAAACATTTCATTCCTCGACAAAGTCTCTCCTACGCACATACGGCATCCAGTCGAAAAAGGGAAGTAACTCTCTTGTCTTTTCTCAATACGGCCTTCGTCGTCTAAGAATCGTTCTGTAGGGAAAACATAAAAAATGTCTGTATTTTTCTTTACGGACTATACTTCTACAAATCAGTGATCTCTCATGATTTTGTATAGTCTACCTCGAAAAAATGAACCAAAGGGTACCATATGATTGTTATGCAATGGAATGTTACCAACAAGGGATCAAGTTCTAAGTGAATTTTTTGTTAACCATATTAGCATATGCAAATGACCATGATCTCGGCTACTCTATACTTTGATCTTTAACTGCTGTTGGATCGCAACATCTCCTTCTGTTGCTGTCATCAGTAATTTTGTATCATATCCAGTCAACTTTATAAAACAATTTATATTTCAAAAAGGTAGAAACATCCATTAAAGTGCTACATTAGTTTGTTGTTATGTTGCTTTTTTACTCGGAAGGCAGAAGAACACATTAATTATCAATATATATTTGCTACACAATGACCTTGTCAAAAACACTGCTATATAGAAATTTTGATTCAACATACCTGGGCAAAATTTCTCAGGCTCCTTCCAGTATTCCTCATCCATGTGCAGATTCTGAAAGTTAGTCCATATTTGGGTCCCTTTTGGTATGTTATAGCCACCTATGGGATTGGATATAGCAGGATTCAGTCCTCTATAATCAAATAATCCTGGTAAACTATGCAGACATATTGTTCACATAATTTTCATCCCCTCTCATCAAATGCTAGATGCCTGAAATGATTGGAAGTTCTTGTAATAAATGAAAATGACTGCACTTTTCAAAGTTTAAGAAACCACTCCTGCTATTAAACGGAAAGCAAGAGCTCATTAGCATGTACAACCTCCGATAGGCGGAACGTCAATAGAAATAGTTCTATTTACTCTTCGAAATTAGTACACAATATATGTACTTGCTTCGAATGTTTACAAGAAGGTGAAAAGAAGACCTACCAATTACAGTGTTCTCCGTGGTTTCATGAGGTACGTTATGCGGCATAGTTGTTCTGATTCTCATTACTTCGCGGATGATAGATTCGCAGTACGGTAATTTAGCCTTGTCGGACAACAATGGTAACCGATCTCTTCCGATGACATCATCTATTTCTTTGTGTACTTTTGCCTGAACATCGGGATAGCTGACCAAGTAAGCCACACACCAAATCAAGGTTTCAGTTGTTGTGTCGACCCCGGCTGGTATGAGAGTATAATATTGAAATGTCTGAGTACAGACAACTACAAAAAACAATCTATAATTGTTGCAAACAGGTGTTTGTTTGTCTTTAGACTGCACAACAGTTCAAGTTCAAATTATTTCTTTGTTCAACATGAACCGTAATGTAAAATAACAATGCCCTTCCCATTTCCTTACTAATGGTAAATACGGTAAGTTTTTGAATTTGAACTCACAACATACGGCAGCTAGTCACCTAGCAGAGAAGCCACAGACAGAACTGCTCAACCAAATCCCCACTTCCAAAACAGAGTGGGTCAATAATCGAGCCAAGTTATTACAATTTATCTGACTGTGACCCCTCCACACGCTATAGAGTTAGCACTTACGCTCGTACACTCACTATAACACATCGCACACATTACAGAGTATATCAAGGCAATGAATACATTGCACGAATTCATGCGATTTAGCAGAAGTAACAAAATATGTTATCGAAGCATGTTTGAGTCGTTTACTAAGTTTCACATATCACAATTCAAATAATTTGGCACAAGACCAAGAACCAATTTCCTGTAAGCCAAGATAGCATCAGTAGCGCTGAGCTAATTTTTCTATATTTATCACAACATTCAGCAGCACGCAGCCTTTTGGCAGGTGTACGGTTAATGTGTACTTGACTACTGATAAATATTTTGTGTGGGCAAGACAACCGAAATTTTGAGTCAGCATGAAAATAGCGCCACATTGGCACTTTTGTGGAAAATCTCCAAATTAATAACGCGAAGATTTTCTTAAATTATTTTATCATATAATATATAAGTGACTTGCAAGGTTCAGAGAGAGCTAAATGAAATGCTGGTAATATAAACGAGCATTGATGTAAGATGTTTGTTTCGTAAAAAAATGAGTGAGACCTATCCAACGTTTTCTTGTCTTTCCCTGGCCTTTCCTAACTATTTTTAATGTACTAACGTGAGTAAAACAATTTGTCAGTTAGTAAACATGCAATTCTACCCCGCACAACTTCAACAATTTGCCAATCAATGAAAGGTCTTAAGCAAATCTAAAATGATGTGTATCTGTGATAGAAACTTGAAATCATAACGACAAAGCAAATAAAATAACTTCGTTTTACACAGTATGTTTTTCACTGGGACTGAACACTCATGTTTTGATAACTGTGAAAGGTCAATTAAATTACAGCACATGGTCGAAGTTGTATGTTAAAGTTTAAAATTCAAAAGTGGTATATCCTCATTCATGCTCGCCATTGTAGTCAACTCTTAAATAATTCAAACAACACAGACTGAAATTTAGTGTGGTTAGGTACATTCTAGATGAGTTACCACATTGTGTTCAAAGTAGAACACCATCAAATGAACAAAATAGACAAGTATTAAATTGTAATACAGATCGATTGTCCCTTTCTGCAGCCAAATATTGATCAGTCTACTTGATGATCTTTAATATCAGCTGATATCAGCAGTCAGAACACCATCAAATGAACAAAATAGAAAAATATTAATTTAATACAGATCGATTGTCCCTTTCTGCAGCCAGTTATTGATCAGTCTATTTGATGATCTTTAATATCAGCTGATATCAGCAGTCAGAAGATGAGCCTTTAGAGCTAGGAATCTAACTCTCTCTCTCCATCTTTTCACACTCCACATTTTGAAAGCCATGTGAAAAATGAAATTATTCCCTGTCATTCCAAGATGATGCCTCAATAGCTGAATCCATCACGGTGTGCCAAGCTTCCCATGAAAGTCAAACTTCCGAACTAGTAGTCATTAAATTGCTACGAGAATTTCTTGTGAAATATTATACGAAGGCTTGATATAATTTGGAAACTTGGTGATTAATTGAATCAGCATCTCGTCAACTCAACCATAAACATGCAACAGACTGATTATATTTTTCCGGCTATTATTCGACTAAGACAAAAACTGTGCTGTTTTTCATTCAATTGCTTTCTTTTTCTCTTCTGGGCGGTTTCCTGAATTACGATTTCTTTCTTATCATTTGCATTTTACTCAGTTAAAGAGAGTAGATATTTAAAGCGTTTGTGTAGATGTCCGCTTCCCCTCCATCCTGCTGCTATAACCCTAGCACTCCTGCCCGCCTTATTGATTCTAATCTACATTAGAAACTTGAAAACACTTAAAATGTTTTACTATGTATGCAATGTATAACTGTCCACTTCGGGTTAAATACACATCACACATCAGAGCGTGATGACTTCAGCTATTGAAGCATCACCTTTGAATGACAGGAATAATTTCATTTCTCACATGGCTTTCGAATACATTTTCTCTCTTAAATGGTGCAAGGCAAGGTGGGATCTTGTCACCTTAGCTATTTAATATATATGTTGATGATTTTAGTTGTATTTTGTCGAAGACGAAAACTGGTTGTAACATTCGAGGAATTTGCATAAACCACCTAATGTATGCCGATGATATTTGTCTAATTAGTCCTTCTGTGAAGGGACTCAGACGTTCGTTAATATTTGCAGTTGGTACGGTGACAGTCACGATATCATTTTCATAACAAGAAAACAAGTTGCATGTGTGTTATTTCCGAAGCCTCTAGAGTTCGTCGCATTCCTCCTGTCTATCTTGGAGGAGTTAAATTGACTTTTGTTACAAAGATAAAGCATCTCTAGGTTACGACAAAAACAACACTACTACGGGAAAATTTGTAATGATGATGTCAAGATGTAAGCGGACATTCGTTGCGGAGGAACTACGATAGTAAGTGAAAAGTTATGCCAAAGTTTGCATAATTTGAGGAATAAATCCCTGTTGCATATATCTAGGATTTGTGAGAAAACATCAATAGGAACAAAGTCAACATTATTGGACGAATGGAAGTCGACTTCGAGATTCCCGCCAAGAAATTTTTCTATCATGCTTATATTATCACAAATTCCACGTATGACTGATTGATCAGATTTTACATCATGTTCACTACAAAACAAGCCACAGTAGAACGACGTGATACCTCACTGAAAGTTAACAGTTGCCACTGTAGAACGCGTGTTTTGAAACCTCCTTACATACTTCAGAAAGTCTGGCAGTTAGCAGACAACTTTCATGACAGACATAGGTATAGACAATGGAAACTGTGCCTAGTAAAAGCCCGACCACATGATGATGTTAAGTTGGGAGTTGGCTTTGCATAAGAACTGGTTACTGTAAACAATTGATGTGTGAAAGTTAGAGTTATAAACCCAAGAGATAAGCCTGAGAAGATATATAAGCATATAAATCTAGGTGTATTTGAAGTTACTGACGACGATGATGTTATTGCATGAGTATGGAATTTGGATGCTAGAGATGTTGATGGTAATGTAGTGAGTTCCAGATCTAGGCATGTGACACTGAGACGGAGACTGACTTTAGCAACCCATGGTGAATTACTGGTAAAGTATTGCCTAAGGTTATTTCGAGGAGACACATGGTCTGTGTAACACAGATTTGTCTGCCTAGCAGATGAGACAGATTGATGAGCTGTTAATGGAATATGATGTAATATTTGTGTAACATGACAAAGATTGGGAAAATCTAGATACTGGAGATAATCCAAAAGACACGTATATACATATGAGAACATAATCAATCTACGTTAGGCAATGACGTAATCTGACCATACACCAGCCCATGGTACAGCCTATCTTTGTGAAATACCGTAAATTGAACAACATCACAAAGAAGGATGTTTACCCAGTTCTATGCATCGAATAGTCCATCGAATAGCCATTTGGCAAGCACATTAGTTTTCGAAAATGGACTTAGCATCAGGATATTGGCAAATTGAAGTTGCATTGGAAGATAGAGATACCACCGCCTTTGTTTCATACAATAGACTCTGTGAATTAAACATTATGCCATTTGGTTTGTGTAACATGCCAAGCACCTTTCAATGCTTGATGGAATTTACCGAAGGGTCAATATGCCTGATTTATCTGGATGACATTGTGGTGTTTTTAAAAACATTTGATGAACACCTACAACATTTGCGAGAGGTCTTAAATCGATTTGAAGAAGCCGGGCAGAAATTAAAATGTAGTAAATGTCACTTCTATAAGACTGAAATAGATCATTAGGACATATCGTTACACGACATGACTTAAGATCACACCCAAAGAAAATTAATTCAGTAAAGGACTATCCTCATCCGAATAATATTCTTCAGTTACTGAATTTCCTTGGATTAGCATCGTACTATCAACGGGGTGTGCAAACCTTTGCCAAAGTCACTCATTGCTAAACAAACTGTTGATACAGGACATTGCATTTGAATGGAGTACTGAATGTGAAGACCCCTTTTGCACTTTGAAGTCAGTGCTTATTTCCAATCCACTACTCGGACATCCTGATTTTGATGAACCGTTTGTCCTGCGTATAGATTCATGTTACACTAGTATTGGATCTTGTTTGATACAGGTACGTGACAATAAAGAAGTTTCAATTTCTTATGCGGTCGAACTTTCCCAAACATGAGAAATACAATTCAACAATCGAGAAAGAAGCTCTTGCCATAATTTGGTCGATTAAGTATTTCCGACCATAGCCTTTATGGTAGATGCTTTATTGAAATGGTTAACGACTATTCGTTACATTGTAAGAACATTTGTAATTGAAATTTTTTGTCGTGTTTTCCCCGACTGGTAGTAGTGCTTTTTGAAACATTTTCTCATCGTGCTATTTTGTACGTAACATCGTTTTTAAAGATTTTTAATTTTTTTAATCAGCACTCACTGCAATTTTTACGATAACTATTATACGTGTATGTAGGCCAATAAGTATGGGTGTACCCCTTTTTCCAAATCGTTTGTTGCACAAACTGTTTATTCCCTTATTACGCTTTGAAGAATATTTTACATTTAAGTATAAAATATCATTTATATCCTTTTATGGAATTATACTTTTCTTATTTATTTATTTATTTATTTATTTACTTCCATGATTCAACCAAATTTTTATGTCACTGTAGAAAGGTTCTTTTTATACTGTGACGATTAATATATTTGGAACATTTGGCTTGCTGTAGTCGCACTCACAAGTCAAGTACTATTTATGCCATGTATCATTTTTTTAAATACATCATTTGTGTTACCAGCATAAGACAAAGACCATACCATATGAAGCCAAATGGCATAAATTTAAAAGGGTTAGCTGTATAACATTAGAGATATTAAAAACTATGTCACATTACAGTGGCCTGGACACAATGTATCCGGATCCCATATAATTATTAATTCTATATTAAGTTACTGTTAGCACACAAGAACGTATATGCGTTTTGTAATATTTTAGAGTATGGAAGACAATTATTATACTCTACAAGAGTTTCATCTATCATCCAAAATAAAAGGAATGAATTACCTCCAGATACATCAGATACTATTTGTCGTGCTTAGACGTCTGTCAACACATCAGCCTGGTTTGTACCTTTCAATTCTGCTTGTAACTTCAAAACATCATGAACAACATTAGAATCGCTACCTATCAAAGAAGAAAGTTGAAATGACCGTAAATCACTGACAACGAACATTATCATTCTAAGTTCTGATAGTATTTGTAGGAGTTATAGATTGACAAAATCAGCAATTCTGAAAAAGGTGTTCATCATGAGATAATCATGAGGAGGAGCATAATGACAGTGATAATTCTGATGATAATTGTGTTTGTATTTTTCAGTAAAATTCAAAAACATATTATCATTGATGAATGTAAAAAGTTAGATATTATTTGTATATGATAAAATAAAGACGTTAGTGTGAATCATTACGAATATAACATTGTGTCGAGAGAAAGCGTAGAAACAAAGAAACTATTTACTACATGGACGAGAGTTCAGAATCTTCATGATGTTTAAATATAGCCACTCTCTTTGTGCAAACAAGAGCATATTAGTACATACTCCAGCTAATTCTACTTTTCGAGTACATGTCACATATGAATCTTGACTATGTTATCATTTCAATATTTCTACCGTTTAGTTGTTTATACGATACCTTCTTGTATATTCATCCTATGATCGTCGATCTTGGACTGGATAAATCTTAACCAAGTATTGGCAACTTTCTTCATCTGACGGATCGTTTTGGATGGTATATACTTAAGTATTGGCTTAATGTCAGCCAGTGTGCCATTTGCAAAGATATCATCCATATCGTTAACGAATTTTGCATGATGTTTTTGAATTCAGTGTCATCAAAGTCATAGCTGAAACAAGACATGATACATGTGTAGATTGCGAAGACGTGGGACATGCCACTGTTCTCCAATGATAAATGTCAAAAGAAAATCATGGCACTTTAAGGAGATGGGTCCCTATCAATTTTAAGTTATAATGATGCTACAATACTAATCACCAGGATTTCTATGAAATCGTCAGAGAATATTCTTGAGAAAGCTTTAAAATTAACTCTCGAATAAGATATCCTAGCTCTGACATAGGTTCCATTTCTCCAATAGCATCTAACAGTCCGAGATTTTCGTGTTTGCAATACGTAGATGAATAGCAGACAAATGAATCTTCACGAAACATCAATAGAATGAATGAACACACAAAATAAGAAACTCCCAAAGGTGAAAACAGTTAATATCAGTTAATGTAACACTATGTTGTTTTAGCTAGAAAATGCTTTTATCTAATCATCAGATTTATTACCGATTGCTGTATTGAGAAACCTAAAACTCGAGATTTCAAGAAAAATTAATTGGCTCCAAAAACTCCCCTGAGAAAACTCGAGCCCTCGCGAGCTCGTGATCCATTTTTAACGCGATGATGAAAAATTAGGTTTAGAAATTTAAAGCAATATCCAAGGGAAGAACATTTGTTAATCAGTGGTGAGCAGTGATATAAACAAAGCAAAATTGACTTTCAAGCATTGAAACAGCTTCGCATAAATGCCTGAATGCTGAGGATATTAAAGGCAAAATACCACCGGGATTGAATAAGAATCTGCTTGAATGCACAGAATGGTATGCCGAGATATGCTCAAACTGACAAGCTCTTACTAGTAATACACAAACGAAATTAATACACTCAGTTCTGTTACTCCTTCTTCTTAAATGTCAATAATGAAAGGTACTGCAAAGTGTGGACAAGGACGTTAATGCCGCTAAGAGCGTTGGAAAATACTGTCCGTTTGCAAACTTATATTATATTCTTATATTCGTGACGAGGGCATCCATTTGCCGAGGGGTGACAATATCCATTACCACAATAAATTTTCTTGCAATTTCCAATGCCGGTATAGGGCGCGATCTAGTGTGCGCTGAAATTCTGTGCAAATGTATATTCAGAGCCTCCAACATACCCTGGTCTTAATCCCGTTGGTCCCTTGGAAATGTCTTAGTTAATCAGTCGATGTTAGCGTGAAAACATATATATTTTCGCTGGTTAATATACATTGTTAATTGATGTGTTTAAAAGTTTTAGGTCAACAAAATGTCGAAGCAAATGAAATGGTAACAAAAGTTAGCCTTATTTTCTCCTCTCCTAGAGCTTGTGCAAGCTTTCATTAAAATACGGATAGTTTTCAATCGGATTCGAACCCACAATATACGGCATCAGTCGCCTTGCTGAGAGACCTGAGACAGAACCAGTCGGCTAAATCTCCACTCCCAAAAAAGAGTGGTTCAATAGCCGGCTAAGTTGTTACATTTTTCTGACTTAGACCTTTCAACACGTTGTAGAGTTCGTGAAGCACTCACGCACGCATGCTCACTATCATACATCGCACATACACACTTTATCGAAGCGAAGAAACGAATTTCATCGCTTTAACTGGGCGAACGATAACCTCGGGGACAATTCTGTCCACCAGCAGTGTTACCGACCCAGGATAGAAAATACGGATAGTTTTCAATCGGATTCGAACCCACAACATACGGCATCAGTCGCCTAGCTGAGAGACCTGAGACAGAACCAGTCGGCTAAATCTCCACTCCCAAAAAAGAGTGGTTCAATAGCCGGCTAAGTTGTTACATTTTTCTGACTGAGACCTTTCAACACGTTGTAGAGTTCGTGAAGCACTCACGCACGCATGCTCACTATCATACATCGCACATACACACTTTATCGAAGCAAAGAAACGAATTTCATCGCTTTAACTGGGCGAACGATAACCTCGGGGACAATTCTGTCCACCAGCAGTGATACCGACCCAGGATAGAAAATACGGATAGTTTTCAATCGGATTCGAACCCACAACATACGGCATCAGTCGCCTAGCTGAGAGGCCTGAGACAGAACCAGTGGCTAAATCTCCACTCCCAAAAAAGATGGTTCAATAGCCGGCTAAGTTGTTACATTTTTCTGACTGAGACCTTTCAACACGTTGTAGAGTTCGTGAAGCACTCACGCACGCATGCTCACTATCATACATCGCACATACACACTTTATCGAAGCGAAGAAACGAATTTCATCGCTTTAACTGGGCGAACGATAACCTCGGGGACAATTCTGTCCACCAGCAGTGTTACCGACCCAGGATAGAAAATACGGATAGTTTTCAATCGGATTCGAACCCACAACATACGCATCAGTCGCCTAGCTGAGAGGCCTGAGACAGAACCAGTCGGCTAAATCTCCACTCCCAAAAAGAGTGGTTCAATAGCCGGCTAAGTTGTTACATTTTTCTGACTGAGAGTTTGCAAACTTACCTAGCTAGGATTCTTTTTCTCACGGACAAATGACTCGAATAATATCGCCCATGTTATTTGGAATCCAGTTCTTGCTTAAATGGATCATGAAATTTTGAGATTTCTAAGAGTCGTTCAGATCGGCTACGAGCTAAGCTACCCTAGATATTTGGTTATTTTATAGTGTATTAAGGCTGCATCATTGTGTAAACTTTATCGTAAATGCATAATTGACATTGTTCATTGTAAGTTGAAATCCTATGTTTGAATTCAAGTTGGATAATTATTTCTTGCTATGAAGTATATGACTTCGAGTACGATAGATAAGCAAGATATAGATATGCAAAGAGTTTAGCATTTTCGCTATATGAATTTTACGACAAAATATCAAACTGCTGGCTTTCAAACAACAAGTTTATGAGACTACATCCGACGCTAACTTGGTCATTTTTTCATGGATAAGTGTAGGCAAGTGAACTTACTCGTTACCGAAGCAAATATTTGCCAACACATTACAAACACACAACTTCAGTATTGATCTCGGATTGAACGGTTCTCCATTCTTGTCAACAATGGCTTTCTTTACATTAGGAAACGCCACCTTTATTACAGATCTTTCCAATGGGTATCCGCTGGCGAAATTCCTAAAAAAATACAAAAATTGTAGTTAATTAAA